>NC_071284.1:25066046-25366046 GCF_001660625.3 Ictalurus punctatus
TACTAGGCCTGATCTGAGAATGGTGATAAAGGCCAAGCAGACAAAGAGGAATGGTCCAGAGGGGCTGTGGAGGGATGTATCAGGGACATGAGGTTGTTAGGGCAGTTAGCCCCCAGTGCTACTCTAGGGCCTCCTCTAGCGAAGGCTGTCCCAAGTTTTCAGTGTTCTCTGGTTAGCAAGCTGTCACAAGGCAACGAAAATCTGATGCTTTCCCTCCAATAGAATGTGGAATAGTTAACTTCACTAAAAGACCATCTGGCAGTGTGGAAACTACTGCCAAATGTGTCTCCATGGGATCTGTCTACCGTAGAAAAGGGTTACCGGGTCCAGTTTAGAGCTCGACCCCCCTGGTTCAGAGGTGTGCTCACCACAGTAGTCAGAACAGACCAGAGACCAACGTTAGCGCAGGAAGTACGATCCCTCTTGGAAAAGGGGCCATAGAACATGTACTCCGTTCCCTGAGGGGGGAGGTTTTTAAAGCCGTTATTTCCTGGTCCGCAAAAAATAGAGGAATATGCGGTCAATTTTAGATCTGCGTCACTCTTCGGACATACAGGTTCAAGTTGCTGATGCCCAAACTTATCATTCCACAGATTCAGTTTGAGGATTGGTTTGCGATGATAGATCTAAAAGGTGCATATTTCCACATAGAAATATCACTAGCTTTATCCCCTCGCACCTTCACAAAGTGCATGGATGTCATTCTGGCTCCATCGTGACTTCAGGGCATCAGTGTACTAAACTACCTGGATGACTGGTTAATTCCAGCACGATCCAGGGAACTGGCAGTTCAACATCGAGATGTTGTTCTCGCGCACATGAAGAGCTTGGGGCTCAGGTTGAACCTCAGAAAACTATGCTTTCCCCAGTGCAGTGGACAACTTTTCTAGGGGTTATAAGGATTCTACTATGATGATATATTCTACTGGATCTTGGCATCCCCTCCAGTCTCAATGGGAGACTACTGGAGCTTATGGGCATGTTGCACAGGAGACCGTTCAATGGTGGCTGAGAAGTTGTGGGTTTCATCCTGAGAGTAATCAGTGTCACGCGGCAATTCCTACATGCTCTGAGAATTTGAGTGTCCCCGGTTTCTTGCCTTGGGTAACACTCTAGGGGTGTCTCCTTAGAGCAAGACGGTAATGACAGACACCTCCCTCACGGACTGGAGCACAGTCTTAGCTGTCTAGCTCACAGTCCCTGGAACGGCCCTCATCTGGAGCGGCATATAAATTGACTAGAAATGTGGGCCATATTTATAGCACTGAAATTCCTTTTTCCTCAGTTGAGAGGTCACTATGTGTTTACAGATAACACAGCGGTGGTCTCGTATATTGACCACCAGGGAGGATTATGTCCATGCCCCCTGTTCACGCAGGCACAACTAATTCATCTCTGGGCATGGGGAAAGTTTGTCAGTGACTGCAATGTACATTCTGGGAATATGAGGGCAGACATCTTGTTGAGGCAGGGGCTGAGGCCCAGGAATTGGTAGCTCCATCCACAAGTGGTGGAGTCCACATGGCGGAGGTTTGGCGAAGCAGGACTGCACGTGTTTGCCTCCGAGGAGACAACACATGGCCCGCTGTGGTTCGCCCTCACTCCTCTCACACAATTAGGGCTGGACACCATGGTGCACATGTGACCGAGGTCACATCTGTGTGCTTTTCACCCGATCACTCTGCTCCCACAAGTTCTAGCAAGAGTTCACCAAGATGTCTGCTGCTAGTTGCACCTTATTGGCCAGCTTGAATATGATTTTCAGAGATAATATCCCTGCTAGATGGCACTCCTTGGGAGATTCCCCTCGGCAGGGATCCACTGTAGACCCAGTGAACTGCACAATAGCTACAGTCCTGGAGTTCTTACAAGAACGTTTCTCAGTGGGGTGGGCTCCTTCTACAATCAGGGTTTACATGGCCACCATTTTTGCCAGCCATGCTCTTGTTGATGGAGCTTCTGTGGGCAACATCCTCTAACTTCAAGGTTTTTGCATGGTGTCAGGTGGCTGAGGCCCATCTGCAGGCCACACATACCTTCCTGTGACCTTTCTGTGGTCCTGGAAGGTCTGTCAGGTGCCCCATTTGACCCCTTAGAGTGGATATACTGTCTCAAGCCGGAGGGTTGACTTATCACCCTCGGCCAGAACTATGGAAACTGTGGGTCTGGCCCATGAGGGGCACCAGCTCATAGATTTTGGTCTCACAACTGAGGTTGTAGAGATCATGTTAAACACCAGAGCAGCATCCACAAGGAAATTGTATGCACTCAAGTGGCGGCTTTTTGTCTTGTGGTGTGAGGAACGTCAGCTAGATGCAGTGAACTGCGCAATAGCTACAGTCCTGTAGTTCTTACTAGGACGTTTCTCAGCAGGGTTGGCTCCTTCTACAATCAGGGTTTATGTGGCCACCATTTTGGCCAGCCGCACCCCTGTTGATGGAGCCTCTGTGGGGCAACATCCTCTAACTTCGAGGTTCATTTGTGGTGTCAGGCGGCTGAGACCCCTCTGCAGGCCACAGATACCTTCCTGGGACCTTTCTGTGATCCTGGAAGGTCTGTCAGGGACCTCATTTGAGCCCTTAGAGTCAGCCTCTGAGAAGGTGACTCTAAAGGTAGCTCTTCTGCTGGCCCTGACATCTCTCAAGCAAGTAGGAGATCTACATGCTCTCTCTGTTGCCCCTTCCTGCCTTGACTTTGCCCCTGGATTAGCCAAGGCCTTCCTGTATCCTAGGCTGGATTATATTCCTAAGGTGCCTACATCGGCTGCCCACCCTGTGGTTTTGCAGGCTTTCTGCCCTCCTCCGTTATTCACACCGGAACAAGAGAAATTTTACCTACTGTGTCCAGTAAGGGCCCTCTGTTCTTACATCCACTGCTCCGGCCAGTGGCATAAGTTGGAGCAGCTGCTGGTCTGCTTTGGCGCCGACAGTAGGGGTGATGATGTGTAGAAGCAGCAGATCTCTAATTGGATAGTGGAAACAATCACTATCGCATATGAGGCACGTGGTCTTGCTATAACTCTTTGCATAAGGGCTCATTCTACTAGGGGTGTTGCCTCCTCAAAGACTTTGTCCAAAGGGGTATTCTGACAGGATGTGTGTGCTGTAGCGGGGTGATCTACACCACACACATTCATTTGATATTAAAGCCTGGATATACATTCCACCAAAGTGCTTGAGTGTCTTGCAGTGACCCTCAGGCTTGGATCTTTTTATACAGGCAATACCCTCAGTATGACGAAGTGGGTATTGTTGTTCCCACAGTGTGGACCTCATGCAACATTGAGTTACGATTAAAAAGGAATGTCTGGGTTCTGCGTGTAACCCCGTTCCCTGAGAACGGAACGAGACGTTGTGTAACTTTGTCATACTGGGGCATGCCTGTGAATTGCGTCTTCACTTCAGATAATTGAGGCTGACGGCGCAGTTCACAGGTGTCATTTTTATATCATGCAACATGCGTAATTACCATGTCACCTGATCATGGCAGGCCTATAAATAGGCATGATGTTACACAAGCTTCAAATACCAGTTACGCCCAAGGGAGCTTCCCACACCATTGACCTCACACAACATCCCATTCCCTTCTCAGGGAACGGGGTTACCCATGATGTTTTAAAACACAAGTAGCTAGCCTATTTAGTCACATTAGAAAGATGACACTTCCACTTCCAGTTCTGGTCATGGTCATCTTCAATTGGAAGCAGTGTGTGATGCCTTTTCAGAATATACACACAAATCATGCTTCAAGAGTAACATAAGGGATAGAGAGTACAAAGAGGGAATGACGCATTACCAATCTAGTCTTCTCTCTCTCACACACACACACACACACACACACACACATGTGCGCAGAGAGAGAGAGAGAGACAGAGTGAGAGAGAGTGAGTACTGATATTCTCAAGAGATTACAAATCAGATGGATAATTCACTGAATGAAAAATCTATTCGGTAAATCCTTGCACCTCACAGTGACTCATACTACTCTATTCTTGTTATGAGTGTACAATATTATGTATCATGAATGTACAATTTGTAGCTCAAGTGATTGCTTTGTGAGAAATGCTTTCAGCACCAATGTGTCCTAGCACTTAAATAAGCATTTTGTAATTAGAGCCTTTTGCAGCCTGCAAGATGAACAGCAACGCAATGCAAGCATTGACAAGCATTCTCCTTATGCTAGCCGATCCCACCTCCTCCATTGATATGACATGTGTCTCATCAGTTGCCTTTTAGGGAAATGGGATGGAACAGCTTTAATTTGGCGGCGGACAAACGTAATCTTCAGGTCAGAAAAATGACAACAGAACCCTGAAATGGTGATATTACCCTGATACTCAGCATCTCAATATTGCAGATTTTTTTTTCCCTCTGAAGTTATCTTTAGAGATCTAACAACACATTTTAATATTACAAATTATTACAATCCAATTATAATGTTTATGTTTAGTTGCTATTTCCCCTATTTGATGAGTGTCTGAATGTGTGTGTGGATGGACTGGCATCCCATCTGGGCTGAATTGTCTTGTCTTGCACCCAACATTCCCAGGATAGGCTCCAGATGTCCCACGGCCCTTACAAGGATAAAGCGGTCACTGAAGATGAATGAATGAGTGGGAAGTCTTCTAGCTATCATTATCATTAATGAAATAATAATTTGTATAAAAAACATCAAATGAATGCTATTAATTATTTAAACCAGATGAAATGTTAAAAAAAATGAATTCCTCTGATGTGAAAAGAAACATTCATATCCCAAAAACATGTGGGAAGATGTGCGGTATGTATCCATGTATTTATGCATTATCATTATGTAGTATGTATGAATGTCTATAATCCAAGGTCAGGAACGGAGTGAGAATTAAAACATACCATAGATCATTAAAAGGATTATTTCATATGTAGAACAATGTTAAGAATACAAACTCACACATGCACACACACACGAGAGGGAGACAGGGAGGCTCAGAGGGGGCAAGGGGCTATTCAGATGTGTGTCCTCTTCCCCCACTGTGACACCAGGTGTGCTGACATTGAGATGCCTGCAAACACATACACACACACACATTTATAAATAAAAGAGTTCAAGTGAGGCTACCTAACATAAGCACAGGCATGACTGGTGGTTGGCTGACCCCAAAAAGCTGAAAGACTGAGAGTGAGAGAGAGAGAGAGAGAGAGAGAGAGAGAGAGAGAGAGAGAGAGAGAGAAGAGAAGAGAAGAGAAGAGAAGAGAAGAGAAGAAAAGCACTATAAATATATTTATTATGAGAGCAAGATAGAGGAGAAGGTTGGAGAGAAATGACAGAGGGAATCTGTCAGACCGTGTTGTCCGAGCCATGAATCACCTGACACGTACACTTTTGCTGCGTAAACACTCTTAGAGAGAGAAGAAACTGCACTGTGTTGTGATTCTGTACCTCTGTCTCTCTTCTTATTTACTTTATAATCTATTTTAGATTTTAACTTTGCCTCTGAAACTTCAGGAATGTCTCAGGCTGTACAGTACTGTGAAAAAGTATTTGCCCACTGTTACAAGCGGGGCTCGGAATGGAAGCAATTGCAGATTCAATTCTTTATTACTCACATCCAGTCAATAAATATAAAACACGGTCTTCAACATGAAGCAAGATACGAGGCCAAAACAGGAAACTAGATTCGAAGCATGGAATAAGAACAGGTCACAAAAACCACGACCGCTTAGCATCAAGGGAGCTGACAAATATATGGCAAACTTGAATGTAAATAATACTGGGCGAAGTGCGCAGCAACCCGAGGGGTTTAAATAACTCACGTAATCACACTTGTACTCAGGCAGCTGGAAACAATCTAGACACACCTGCTAACATCCACCAATAACTAAACAGGGAGGAAAAACAACAGAAACCAAAACAAACACACATGTCCATTGTAAACACCATAGTTCCTACGTAATCCAAGAGCATGTGCTCACTCTGGTTCTCCATGCATGTCGCAGCCACAGCGCTATCTGCAGGGGAGATCATGACAGAAACCCCCCCCCAAAGAACACTCTCCTCCAATGGCGGCCCTGGTCCCCTGGGCAACCTGTCCTTTGCTGAACCAGGAAACTGAGCGGCCTTCGCCACGAAACAGATAGGCTGAACCCCACCCTCCACAGGGTTCGAGATCAGGGATGTGTTCTCAGTGGGGCTGGAACTTGGGACGATGTCCTCAGTGGGGCTGGAGATTAAGGTGACGTCCTCAGTGGGGCTGGAGGTCAGGGCGATGTCCTCTGCAGGGCTGGAGCTCGGGTCGACGTCCTCTACAGGCTGGAACTCAGAGTGACGTCCTCTGCAGGCCTGGAACTCAAAGCGACGTCTTCTGCGGCCTTGGGCAGGAACTTAGCATGAGAGACCATCTCGTCTACCCTGAGCAGGAACTTAGCATGAGAGGCCGTCTCTTTAACCTCAGACTGGAACAGGACTTGGGAGGTCACCTCGCTGACCTCTGACAGGATCTTGGCATGAGCAGAGATTGGGTTGGCCGTCTCTTCAACCCGGAACATGAACATGACTTGTGAGGTCATCTCGTCGACCTCTAGCAGGAGCTCTGGGGTTGCCACGTTGACCTCGGCCTGGGGTTCCGAGGTCACCACGTTGACCTTGAGCTGGGGCTCCGAGGTTGCCACATTGACCTCGGGCTGGAGCTCCAAGGTCGCCACGTTGATCTTGGGCTGGGGCTCTGAGTTCGCCACGTTGACCTTGGGCTGGGGCTCTGGAGCCGAGACCTCCTCAGTGGGACAGGACAGTGGGACAGCTTCCTCAGTGGGACAGGACAGCGGGACAACCTCCTCAGCGGGACAGGACAGCAGGACAACCTCCCCAGCAGGACAGGTCAGCGGGACAGCTTCCTCAGCAGGACAGAGCAGCTTGATGGGGTTCTCGGCGGAGCAGGAAGGCGGAGCGAAGTTCTCACCCATCCAGAGGCACCAAACAGCTTTCTCCACTGCGCGGAGGCCCTGAAATACATCATCCTCCCACTGCTTCCATAGCGAAGTGTCGTAGTCCTCCTGCTGCCTGTGTAACGAAGTGTAGTACTCCTCCTGCTGCTTGCGTAGCACAGTTTGGTA
The DNA here is from genome assembly GCF_001660625.3 of Ictalurus punctatus. Classification (NCBI taxonomy): domain Eukaryota; kingdom Metazoa; phylum Chordata; class Actinopteri; order Siluriformes; family Ictaluridae; genus Ictalurus; species Ictalurus punctatus. The sequence goes on from NC_071284.1 coordinate 25,073,135, forward strand.
CTCCTCCTGCTATTTGCATAATGTAGCGTAGTCCTCCGGCAGCGGGAAGCCCAAGTATTTCATGTTTCTCTGCTTTTTCCGTGTTTTCGGCGCACTATTCTGTTATGTACGGGACTCGAAACGGAAGCAACTGCAGATTCAAGTCTTTATTACTCACACCCAGTCAATAAACATAAAATGCGGTCTTCAACATGAAGCGAGATACAAGGCCAAAACAGGAAATTAGATTTGAAGAATGGAATAAGAACAGGTCACGAAAACCACGACTGCTTAGCATCAAAGGAGCTGACAAATACATAGCAAACTTTAAAGTAAATAATAACTCGTGAATGGTGCAGCAACCCGAGGGGTTTAAATGACTCACGTAATCAAACTTGAACTCAGGCAGCTGGAAACAATCCAGACACACCCTCGAACATCCACCAATAAATAAACAGAGAGGAGACAGAACAGAAACCAAAACAAACGCACATTTCCATTGTAACCAAAGTCACCATAGTTCCTATGTATTCCAAGATCGTGTGCTCGCTTTGGTTCGTGCACGTGCGTGCCCTCCGGCTCTCCATGCACATCGCAGCCGTAGCGCCATCTGCAGGGGAGATCGTGATACCCACATTCTGATTAATTGTTTCAGAAATTACAAAAAATCTAAGATTAAACAAAGGCAGCCTGAGTAAACACAAAATACAGTTTATATATATATATATATATATATATATATATATATATATATATATATATATATATATATATATATATATATATATAATGTTATTTATTGAAGCAAAAAAGTTATTCAATACCAACTGTGCCTGTGTGAAAATGTATTTGCCCCTGTAGTTACTGATTCCCCAAATCTATGAAAGTGCATTCATAATGGGGTTCAGCTGGACTAGATGCAACCAAGCCTGATTACTGCCAGTCCTGATCAATCAAAGCAACACTTAAATAAAAGTTTTTGAACAGCATGATGTTGGTTAAAAGTTCTTACCCAATAACACACTATGCTAAGTTGAAAGAAATTCCAGAAACAATGAGGAAGAAGGTGATTGAAATACGCCAATCTGGGAAGGGTTACAAAGCTATTTCAAAGGCTCTGGAACTCCAAAGAACCACAGTTTGTGCCATTATCTCCAAATTAAAAAAAAAAACTCTGAACCTTCCCAGAATTGGCTGACCTTCCAAAATTCCTCCAAGAGCACAGCAACTACTCATCCAGGAAGTCACAAAAGAGCCAAGGATAACATCAAAGGAACTACAGGCCTCTCTTGCATCAATAAAGGTCACTATTCATGACTCTCCTATCAGAAAGACACCTGGCAAACAATGGCATCCATGGAAGAGTGGCACGTGAATGCCTCTGCTAACCCAGAAGACTATAAAGGGTCATCTGAATTTTGCCAAAACACACTTTGATGATCCTTAAAACTTTTGGGAGAATGTTCTGTAGACTGATGAGTCGAAAGTGGAACTGTTTGGAAGACAGGGGTCCTGTTACATCTGGCATAAACCAAACACAGTGTTCCACAAAAAGAACATCATACCTACGAGCATGGTGGTGGAAGCATGGTGGTGGAAGAGTGATGGTGTGGGGATGCTTTACTGCTTCAGGGCCTGGGCAACTTGCTATAATTGAGGAAAACATGAATTCTGCTTTCTACCAGAAAATCGTGAAGGAGAATGTCCGGTCTTCAATCTGAAGTTGAAACTCAAGTGCATCTCTATTATGCAGCAAGACAATGATCCAAAGCACATGAGTAAGTGCACTAAATGGCTCAAAAAAACTCAATTAAAGTTTTGAACCAATTGAGGTGCTGTAGAAGAACCTTAAATGTACATTTCATCCTCCAAAACCCTCCACTGTTGCTGAACTAAAGGAATTCTGCAAAGAAGAGTGGGACAAAATTCCACCACAGTGCTGTGAAAGACTGATCTCCAGTTATCTGAAGAGTTTTGTTGCAGTTATTGTGCTAAAGGTGGCACAACTAGATGTTAAGTTTAAGGGGGAAATTAGTTTTTCACATTTGTTATAGATGTTGGATAACTTTTTTTTTTGCTTCAATAAAAGAAAAAAACGTAATAAATAAAAATTGTATTGTGTGTTTATTTATTGCATTTTGCCTTTTTTATGCTGTATTTCATTTGAAGATCTAAAACAATTTAGAGATATACACAAAAACAGAAGAAATCAGGATGGGCAGATACTTTTTCACATGTAGCTGTTCAGTCCAGGTTCTGACTGCATTCATCTGCATCTTATGTGACAGAATAATTCCTGTTTCCAAGAAGAAGAAAAAAAGGCACATCTGAAAGGTCAGAATGCTCTGAATGTTTCCTGCAGACCTCAATGCCTAGACAGAACTGTGAGGAGAGAAAGTGAGATATAAAGTAAGATGTAGAGAGATAGAGAAGTAGAAAGAGGTCTTCAAATGATTCTAAAACCCCAATAGGAAAACATTTTTTTTCAACCAAAAAGTGCTATTGACCTGATAGCTGACTCCTGAAAATAATACCTTCACTCAGCAGGTCCTCAGTTACACTCTTACACAACAAAACACAGAGCACACTCATATCTGAAGTGCAAAAGTCAAATAAGCCGTAACCAAAATAGAGTCAAAACCAAAATCAAATAGAAATCACTTCTGAACATGGGAACACTATAGAGATAATGAGTCACCTTCAGACCATTGCAATATTGAATACTGAAGCACATATGGCATAGTAGGACATGGATGCATGGAAATTTGGAGGAACGTGGAACACTGTAACACCTATAAAACAATGGAACCTTTATGGAACACAGTGACATGAAACACCGAAATGCATATACACCGTGGGGGAAATAAGTATTGAATGTGATATTTTTTTCAGAAATATTACATTACAACATTATAGTCCATAAATAAAGTTTTGAGTAATAAAGTGAGATGTCACAGGAAAAAAAGTATTGAACAAGCTAAGAAAAAGCAGTTCTCCAAGGCAAGGTAAGCCAAGAAACCAGCTTAAATCCGTAAGTAGTTAGAAAGTAATTATATCTCCTATCTGTGCAAATTAATATCAGCTGGGCTAGTAAATTGATGGTCTATAAAAAGGCTTTTCATTACCAAGTTGTCACACAAGAAACATCTCATGATGAGTAAAAGCAAAGAGCTCTCTCAAGACCTTCACAACCTTATTGTTGCAAAACATATTGATGGAATCGGATATTGATGTATTTAAAAACTTCTGAATCTTCCAATAAGCACCATTAGGGCCATTATCCACAAGTGGAAGCTACATCACTCTTTCATCAAAAGACTTCTTTGACGCACAGGAGCTCCTCACAAGATTTCTGACCAGAGAGACAGAAGAATAATCGGAAGAGTAGCCCAAGATCCAAAGACCACTCGGAAAAAGCTCCAGAAACACTTGGAGGCAGCAGGTGCCATCGTCACAGAGAAAACAACAGGCAATGCACTCTATTGCTTATGCTCACCCCGCAAGACTCCATTACTAAAGAAAAGGCATGTCGAAGCTCGTTTAAAGTTTGCTACAACTCATTTGGACAAGTCTGAAATACTGGTAATCTGTAGTCTGGTCAGGCGAGAGCAAAACTGAACTTTTTTTACTCTCATACTAGACAACATGTTTGGAGAAGAAATGGTACTGCACATCACCCTAAAAACACTATACCAGCAATGAAGTTTGGAGGTGGAAGTATCATGGTGAGGGGCTGTTTTTCAGCGCATTGTACTGGCAGACTTCATATAATTAAATATGTAGATGTTACTGCTATTATTGCATTGCTTAATAAGGACAATGATTCTTTTTTGGACCATCAACGCTCCATTGCACATTTTATTACATGGTGTGCTGATAACTTCCTTCACCTTAATATCGCAAAGACTAAGGAACTGTTTTTTAGCTATTCCAAAACACTGACCCATCCTTCCAATATTATCATTAACGGAGAAATGGTTGAAAGGGTGCTGGTATTTACAAGTGCTGTCAACAGAGACTTAAAGTTATTCATAAACTTAAATATCTGTCTGTTCAGCCTAGTCTGCTTCTTCATCTATATTGAAGTATTATTGAGCCGGTTCTTATGTATGGTGCCATTTGTTTTTTCCATATGCTAACAGTTACCAATAAGAACAAACTCTTGAAGTTAACTAATTTAGTGAGAAAAATTTGTGGTATTCCCACCCTTAATTTATCGGTCTGTGTCATTTCATAGACGCTCCGCAACGCATATAAAAATTTTAAATGATCCAGACCACCCACTTTATCGATATTTCAACCCCCTTCCTTCTGGCCAGCAGGCATAGACTACCCATGTGCATAAAGGCCAGCTGTGGTAGGAGTTCCATTTCAAAGGGAACTTAGCCATTGCATTTAGCATAATAGTATGGGAGCGCCCTTGCGTGCGTGACCAGTATCTGAAGCTTGTGTAAAATCATACCTCTACTTATAGGCCTGCCATGACCAGGTGACGTGGCAATTAAATGCGTCGCATGATATATATGGCACCTGTGAACCATGTCACCAGCCTTATTATCTTCAGCGAGACTGCATGTCTGTTGTTTGTGTGACAAAAAACCTTTCATTTCTACTCTATATTTTCTCAAAATCTCTAAACTTTTCTATCCCTTTTTTAGTAAAAAGAAAAGAAAAGAAAGGGAAATAATGAGTGACAAAGATTTCAGAAAGTGTGTTACGCCTTGCTCCCGTTTTATCACGAGAGGAGACGGTGTGAAGTGTGAAGTGCTGCTAGTAGCACCTTATTGGCCAGCTTGAATATGGTTCTCTGAGATAATTTCCCTGCTCGACGGCACTCCTTGGGCTGATTTATCACCCTTGGCCAGAACTATGGAAACTGTGGGTCTGGCCCCTGAGGGGCACCAGCTCATAGATTCTGGTCTCACAACTGAGGTTGTAGAGACCATGTTAAATGCTAGAGCACCATCCACAAGGAAATTTTATGGGCTCAAGTGGCGGCTTTTTGTCTTGTGGTGTAAGGAATGTCAGCTAGACCCAATGAACTGCGCAATAGCTACAATCCTGTAGTTCTTACAAGAACGTTTCTCAGTAAGAACTACCTCTTCTACCATCAGGGTTTACGTGGCCGCCGTTTCAGCCAGCCACGTCCCTGTTGATGGAGCCTCTGTGGGGCAACATCCTCTAACTTCGAGGTTCATGCGTGGTGTCAGACAGCTGAGGCCCATCTGCAGGACGCGCGTACCTACCTGGGACCTTTCTGTGGTCTTGGAAGGTCTGTCAGGGGCCCCATTTGAGCCCTTAGAGTCAGCCTCTGAGAAGCTTCTGACTCTAAATGTAGCTCTTCTACTGGCCCTGACATCTCTCAAGTGAGTGGGAGATCTACAAGCTCTCTCTGTTGCTCCTTCCTGCCTTGACTTTGCCCCTGGATTAGCCAAGGCCTTCCTGTATCCTAGGCCGGATTATATTCCTAAAGTGCCTACATCGGCTGCTCACCCTCTGGTGTTGCAGGCTTTCTGCCCTCCTCCGTTCCTCACACCGGAACAAGAGAGGATGCACCTGCTGTGTCCAGTAAGGGCTCTCTGTACTTACGTCCACCGATCCAATCTGTGGCGTAAATCGGAGCAGCTGCTGGTCTGCTTTGGCAGCGACAGTAAAGGTGATGCTGTGTCAAAGCAGCACATCCTGAATTGGATAGTGGAAGCAATCTCTATGGCTTATGAGGTGCATGGTCTCGCCACGCCTCTAGGCATAAGAGGTCATTCCACTAGGGCGGTCGCCTCCTCGAAGGCTTTGTCCAAAGGGGTATCCTTGCAGGATGTATGTACTGCTGTGGGATGGTCTACGCCACACACATTCATCCGTTATTACAGCCTGGATATTCATTCCACCCTGGGCTCAAGTGTCTTGCAGTGACCTTCGGGCTTGGGTCTTTTTGAACAGGCCGTACCCTTGGTATGACGTTGCATAGCATCGTCATACCAGGGCAGGCCTGTGAATTGTGTCTTCGCTCCAGATAATAGAGGCTGGCGGCATGGTTCACAGGTGCCATATATATATATATATATATATATATATATATATATATATATATATATATATATATATATATATATATATATATATCAGTCATGCGACACGCTTAATTTCCACGTCATCTGATCATGGCAGTAAGTAGAGGCATGATTTCACACAAGCATCAGATACCGGTCACGCGCAAGGGTGCTCCCATACTGTTATTCTAAATGCAATGTCTCGTTCCCTGCTCAGGGAACAGAGTTACATGCATAACCCCGACGTTTTGTTCCTATGACTATACGAGCGTTAAACACATAGGTAATCAGCCATTGTGATGCCATCTTATGCTCTGGCATTTGTTGTATGATCCTGAGGTTTTTCTTTTTGTTCCCTTCTCCGCTTTATGTCTGTGATTGTTTAATGATGGTTTATATATATGGTGTTGTTTGTGTTTATGTGTTTATGTTTTTCTATGCACCCACTGTGGAAACAAATTTCCTCTTTGTGGACAAATAAATTATCTATTTATAACTGAAGGAACGGTGAATGGAGCCTTTTACCAGGAGATTCTTGAGAAGAATCTGCTGCCATCCACCAGAATGATGAAGATGAGACATGGGTGGACCTTCCAGCAGGACAGCGATCCAAAGCATACAGCAAAGGAAACTCTCAATTGGTTTCATAGAAAAAAAAATCAAGGTGTTAGAATGGCCCAGTCAGTCACATTGAATCCAATTGAACAAGATTTATAGACAATATGTTTAGAAGAATCAACCAACACCACACCTGAATACTGCGGCACATTAATTTCTTCATACAGGAAGCGTCTTGAAGCTGTCATTACAAACAAAGGCTTCTCCACTAAGTATTAAATAAATTTCAACTAGCGTGTTCAATACGTTATTTCCACTTTATTACACATAACTTTATTTCTGGACATTAATGATGTGAATTCTTTATATTTCCAGATTTCTTGAGTTAATACTGATGTCTGGTGAAAATCTAATGTGAATAGCCTAATTGGAAATATATTTACTGAAAAAAAAATGTTGATGCATCCAATGCTTATTTCCCACACTGTATATTGTACAGGGAGAAAACAGATAAATAATTAATACACTCTAATTTGCATAGACACACTGTGAGTGTGTGAAATGCCTCAGCATCTCTCATGCTAGAGTGGTGCTGCATGACATTTCTCATTGTGCACATTGTGAGAACTTTTCAATGAAAGACTTTGGAGGCATATACTGAGCTTACTGACATTCTCTCTTGTGCTGAGAAACTCAACCTTGATAGGCCTTACAGTGAGGGAAAAAAAGTATTTGATCCCCTGCTGATTTTGTACGTTTGCCCACTGACAAAGAAATGATCAGTCTAATTTTAATGGTAGGTTTATCTGAACAGTGAGAGACAGAATAACAACAAAAAAATCCAGAAAAACGCATGTCAAAAATGTTATAAATTGATTTGCATTTTAATGAGGGAAATAAGTATTTGATCCCCTCTCAATCAGAAAGATTTCTGGCTCCCAGGCGTCTTTTATACAGGTAACGAGCTGAGATTAGGAGCACACTCTTAAAGGGAGTGCTCCTAATCTCAGCTTGTTACCTGTATAAAAGGCATCTGTCCACAGAAGCAATCAATCAATCAGATTCCAAACTCTCCACCATGGCAAAGACCAAAGAGCTCTCCTAGGATGTCAGGGACAAGATTGTAGACCTACACAAGTCTGGAATGCGCTACAAGACCATTGCCAAGCAGCTTGGTGAGAAGGTGACAACAGTTGGTGCGATTATTCGCAAATGGAAGAAACACAAAAGAACTGTCGATCTCCCTCGGCCTGGGGCTCCATGCAAGATCTCACCTCGTGGAGTTGCAGTGATCATGAGAACAGTGAGGAATCAGCTCAGAACTACACGGGAGGATCTTGTCAATGATCTCAAGGCAGCTGGGACCATAGTCACAAACAATTGGTAACATACTACGCCGTGAAGGACTGAAATCCTGCAGCGCCCGCAAGGTCCCCCTGCTCAAGAAAGCAGATATACATGCCCGTCTGAAGTTTGCCAATGAACATCTGAATGATTCAGAGGACAACTGGGTGAAAGTGTTGTGGTCAGATGAGACCACAATGGAGCTCTTTGGCATCAACTCAACTCGCCGTGTTTGGAGGAGGAGGAATGCTGCCTATGACCCCAAGAACACCATCCCCACCGTCAAACATGGAGGTGGAACATTATGCTTTGGGGGTGTTTTTCTGCTAAGAGACAGGACAACTTCACCGCATCAAAGGGACGATGGACGGGGCCATGTACCGTCAAATCTTGGGTGAGAACCTCCTTCCCTCAGCCAGGGTATTGAAAATGGGTCGTGGCTGGGTATTCCAGCATGACAATGACCCAAAACACATGGCCAAGACAACAAAGGAGTGGCTCAAGAAGAAGCACATTAAGGTCCTGGAGTGGCCTAGCCAGTCTCCAGACCTTAATCCCATACAAAATCTGTGGAGGGAGCTGAAGGTTCGAGTTGCCAAATGTCAGCCTCGAAACCTTAATAACTTGGAGAAGATCTGCAAAGAGGAGTGGGACAAAATCCCTCCTGAGATGTGTGCAAACCTGGTAGCCAACTACAAGAAACGTCTGACCTCTGTGATTGCCAACAAGGGTTTTGCCACCAAGTACTAAGTCATGTTTTGCAGAGGGGTCAAATACATAATTCCCTCATTAAAATGCAAATCAATTTATAACATTTTTGACATGCGTTTTTCTGGATTTTTTTGTTGGTATTCTGTCTCTCACTGTTCAAATAAATCTACCATTAAAATTATAGACTGATCATTTCTTTGTCAGTGGGCAAACGTTCAAAATCAGCAGGGGATCAAATACTTTTTTCCCTCACTGTAGCAGGTTCAGTGAGGTCAGCCTTCTAAATTGAAAGAGCACTTCCTGCCTGGCCCTCACTTGCACACAGTGCGTAGACTGTGCGTCTTTCCTGATCTCCATGAGGAGATAATGAAATCCTGGAAGCAGCCATTCTCAGTGTGCATTACAAATGTGGCTGCCTCTGACTTCACAAATGCTGTGGATTCAGTTGAGCAGAGGTATGCTTGTATGGCAGTGGTTGAAAAGATGTCCATCTCTCACTGTCTCTGGCCTCCTTGTGGAAGGCTCAACCTGTACTGCCTACAAAGCCCTGTAGGAAAACTTCTGCATTGATTGGCATGTCCTATATGGCTGCTGGCCAGGCTTGTTTGGCACTGCACAATATGGCCATGTTACAGGCCTATCAGGCAGACATCCTTAAGGACATGGATAAAGGAGATGGTTTGACTCTGGAGGCAGTCAAAGAGCTCCAAAGGGTGACTGATTTGGCACTAAGAGCAACGAAACATACCGCTTGCACAGTCAGACCCTCCACGGCAGGTTGGGTCGTAGTGGAGAGACATCTCTGATTAAACCTGACAGACATTAGAGAATGGGACAAGATCTTCCTTTTCTGATCTCTCAGTCTGTTTGTTTTTTTTTTTTGTTTTTTTTGCTGATGCGGTAAGTGTGGTTCTGGCAGCTCATTCCATGAAGAGCTCAGGAGCCTTCAGCTGCTTCATGCTGACCCCAAGAAAGCTCTCTCCAGCATGCGAAGGAAGCCCAAAAGAGTGGTAAGCCCACCTTGTGCAGACTGGTGTGCACAGCCTCATCCAACAGCTCAACAGTGCCCCCTTAGGTGTATCGACCTGAAGCCAGTGACTAAGTCCTCCCAGTTCTCAGTGCCGCAGGGCCATTCCTGACAGGAAACAGAGGGCATTCTCCCTCCCACGGAGTTAGTGTTCAAATTGTTGAAACATTATTTGCCTTTCTCCGTGCCACCCTCCAGAGCATTGTCCAGCTGTAATGCCGTGAAATGCGCTTTTGTCGGCAGCAGGTTCCTTGTACAGGCAACACAACAAAATGCTTCAAGTGTCTCTGCACAACATCGCCCTCGGTGTCTGGATGTTACCACCTAGTTATAATTATTATTCTTCTTCCACTTTTTTTTCGGCACATAACTAGTCCTGCACCGTTTGTCGGAGATCAACGGGTGAGGTGTCAAATCGATCGGCTTATTGTGGAGAGGTGTGCTACGCCTTTCGGAAGTGATTGGAATGTTGGCATTCCCGGTATGGAAGCTCAAATTCTGAAAATTTCCCATAGACTTACATTGAGTTGCGAAAGAATTGGCGCCCTACACGGCCTGCTCTAAAAGAATTTCCTCTGTACATGTCCACCTCTAAAATGGATTGGCGTCCGATCAGTCCGGCTCTCGGAGGTATTGGTGCCCTATCTGGAAGGCTCTCAAAAGTACTAGCACCCTATATGGCCGGCTCTCAAAAGTATTGGCACCCCGCATGGCTGGATCTCCAAAGAATTTGCGCCCTACACGGCTGGCTCTAAAGCGCATTGCTGCCCTAAATGGCCAGCTCTATCAGTACTGGTGACCTATCTGTCCATCTCTAAAAAGTACTAGCGCCCTACACGTCTCACGCTCGAAAGTATTTGCACCCTGCGCCGTTGGCTTTAAGAGTATTGGCACCCTACACGGCCGGCTCTAAAACAATTTCCACCCTAAATGGATAGCTCTAAACAGTACTGGTGCCCGATCTGTCCAGCTCTCGAAAGTATTGGCACCCTTTCTGTCTGGCTCTTGAAAGTATTGGCGCCCTTTTTTCCGGCTCTCAAAAGTATTGGCGCCGTACATGGTCAGCTCTAAAGAGTATTGCCAGGCTGCACGGCCAGCTCTAAAAAGTATTGGCGCCCTATCTGTCTGGCTTTCGAAGTATTGGCACCCTATGCGTCCGGCACTCGAATGTATTGGCGCTCTACGCCGTCAGCTCGCGAAAGTATTGGCGCCCTTAGCATCCCGCTCTCAGAAGTATTGGCACCCTACACCGTCAGCTCTTGAAAGTATTGGCGCCCTACACCATCGGCTCTCAAAAGTATTGGCACCCTGCGTGTCCAGCTCTCGAAAGTATTGGCGCCCCATCCCGGTTTCTCCACTTCAAGCACCACGTACATTTTCTTCAGGAAATGTACCGGTCTATTTTCAACTTATCGCTGGATGAATAGTTAATCAGGTATGGAAAATTATCCAAATTTCCCCTTCCTATCTGATCTGCCAGTCTCTCCTACTGTACATATTTGGTGGAGAATACAGTTATTTAATTGAAATATCTGAACTTTCCTTACATATAACAGTGGAGACACAGAAGCGATTGGAGGGGACTTAGTGCAATTTTATTTACAATATGTACACAATCAAAATAGAAAGGGTCATCATGAAGGAGAGGAGTGAAGGGAATGCAAGGTGAGTTGATGGTGGCCTGATGATCCATCTTTCCAGCTGAGATTGTCGTGAGGAGAGAAAGCTGTGCACCATCATGGCAGGGTTCCCATGTACGAGAAAATCATCCACAGAGCGGGCAGTGGTGAGGGGTAACCAGGGAGTGTTGGCGTTCTTATTAGTGGAGTCTTCTGAAAGAGTTCACAAAGAAACACGGAGTAAGCCGTTTTGTTATAAAGGAGACTGCTCACCTTGCTGCTCCCAGCATGCCCTTTTATACTCTGCCCCTGTCTCCTGGATGGTAGAGAGCCGTTGCTGCAATCAGCGATCACCAATCATGTGTGCTTTGGACCGCCCCACCTTTCAGCCATGCTCTAATACTGTCCAAAATACTAGGGGTGCGGAAAGGACAGTTCCCTTTCCTTGTGGGGCAGTTGTACGAGGAAAGTTCTTCCTCTTTTGGGCGTGTACCTTCGATCCGATGTCACAACTTGAACAAAACCACAAGGAAAATTAGCTTTTTAAATCATTTATCATTTAATTTTTCAATCATTTCAAACATTTAATAAAGTCTCATCTGTTCTTAAAGATATGTAAATGATTGTTTACAGTCTACTGGATTGAATTAGTGATCTTGTTACAATGCTCTTAAAATAATGTTTCACAATATACTTTCTTTGTTTTTTTATGCTTCCTTGTTTTTATATTGTGGTTATTAATCACTTTGTGAGGTCTGTTCTAGAAAGGTGCTATAGAAATAAAAATTACTTACTTACTTACTTACTTACTTACTAGTCTTTGCCTATATGATAATTGGCAAACTGTAGTCTTGCAAAGGCTTTTTCCTGGCACGCCTCCCATGCAGGTCAAATTTGTGCAATTTCTTTCTGATTGTAGATGCATGCACTTTGACAGCAACAGTTGCAAGACTTACTAGCAGATCCTGTGATGAATTTTGGGGTTCTTGGGGACTTCTTTTTGCATCAGAGGTCTGCTTTTGGGCTGAATTTGCTGGGACGGCCAGTCCTGGACACATTGGCAGTTGTTTGAAATGTACACCATTTGTAAATTATTTTCCTTACAGTGTAATGATGTATTTCAAATAATTTGTAGATCTTTTTAAATCCATTGCCAGACTCATAAGCATCCACAACCTTTTTTTTTTCTGAAGGCCTTATAGAACTCTTTAGATCTTGGCATGATGACACCACACACCTCAATAGTAAAGGGAACACCAGACACTAGATATACACCTGACACTAGATACACCAGAGAACACCAGACACTAGAGGGGTATAAATAATGACATGTTCCAACTGCACTCCCTAAGCAGATTCTAATCACTGGCACCCAATCTTGATTATAATTTTATAAACACCTGATTATAATTTTATGGATTTGAAGGTGTGATAAATGTAGAGGTGTACTTACTTTTTCCATGTGACTGGTCTGTTTTCTGTTCATTTAAATTGTGAAAATTTCTACAAAATGTAAATTTTATGTATCATTTGATAGAGTGTATCAACTTAATTAATAGGCACTGTTTCAAAGAAGATCAAATGTTTGCTTTTCAAATATGTAAAAAAAAAAAAAAAAAAAAAAATCCAACAGTTTCCATGGAGGGTACTTATTTTTTCACAAGACTGTATATAAACACTTTGCACATTTATGTTCCTTAGACTTAGAACTTAAGTCCAAATGTAATGCTCAAGATTGCTGCCATTATCAAGAATTAGGGTCAATTTAGAATGGGAAGGGTTCAAGTCTCAGTCTTAATTTTTTAGGGGGTACCTAGGTAAGTATAGTGTGCATGCAGAGCATTTCAGGTTTGAGACTTTTTTCAAGGGCTAGCTTTGAAGAATCAGCCTTCATGGTAGTGGTTGCTCAGTGGTTAAGATGTTGGGTTACTGATTGGAAAGTTGTGAGTTCAAACTCTAGCACCACCAAGCTGCTACAGTCGGGCCCTTGAGCAAGGCCCTTAATAACTGCTCATATGTATAAATGAAATAAATGTAAATCACTCTGCCAAATGCTGTAAATGTGTTTTACAAATGAACAGAGTCATTAACCGAGCTATGTTGTTTCTCCTGTGATAACAATTTTTGTTCCAAAGAAAAGAATTTCACTGTGCTCTAATGTATATGTGACCAATAAACACTCATTATTATTATTCGTTCCAAGGAGCTAAGTCCATCCTGAGCTGAGATATTGAGGTTTCTGTAAACAGCTGTATAACCTAAATTTGTTGTGTGCCATGACATAAAAATGACTGTAATATAGGCGGTTATGCAATGTCAATACATACAGGTAATCACTCAAAACAATTGAAAAATTAAAAACGGTCAAGCAAACAACTTTGCAATTATTGGACCACTTGAGATGGAATGACCCCAGAGACACATGACAATAGAAATGATGACAAAAGAATATTTCTTTTAGTTTTATATTTATAATGTCTGGGAAGTCTGTTGCCATGGTAACTTGCTGTATGCTCTCTCTCTCTCTCTCTCTCTCTCTCTCTCTCTCTCTCTCTCTCTCTCTCTCTCTCTCTCTCTCTCTGTGTGTGTGTGTGTGTGTGTGTGTGTGTGTGTGTGTGTGTGTGTGTGTGTGTGTGTGTGCAAATCAAACAATGCAGTGCATTTTAGGTATTTCAGGTCACCTAGGATACATCATTTGTACTTTACCTATTGTGGTGCATTATGGGATTAAAATAGTCCACTGGATATGTTGGTGTTTTCTGAAAGCACTACAAAATGACAGATTGTTTAGTTTTAGGCACAGTAATTGTTTTAGTAGATTTTTTGACAAATATAGGTAGAGGTGTTGTTTAAGCGTGGACATCACTATTCAGTTCAGCAATGGCAGCTTTAATGGTCAAAACCCTAGGTGAGGAATATAAGGATGTTTATATTGTTTTTCTGACTATCATGAACTCAGGAACTCTTTATTGAGGAATGAATACTTCAAACTTGTGAAATAGATGTTTGTTTTAGTGTTCTGTGCATGTAGCAAAGCATAAGAAAAACATACAAATTGTTTTATCTTTACTGAATGCTTGTGTGCTAAGATGTTGTGTGCTAAATTCATGTATTATATATATATATATATATATATATATATATATATATATATATATATATATATATATATATATATATATATATATATATATATATATATATATATATATATATATAAACTGGTATAATTGTTATTTTTTTCATCAAAACTATTTATAAGGCCACCCACACTGTGATTTACCTTAAAATCTCCATAGACAGCAACAAGACTCCTACAGAAAACTTTTCTCCTATATTCAGCATGTAAGATTGAGAATTCATTGGCTAAATGGTAAGCTCATAAAACTCTCATTTACTGTTGGTTCTAAAATGCAAAAGTGCATACAGTGCATGTAGATAGGTTTTAAGTGATCGTGTACTATGTTACTAAATGTTCTAACTAGTAGCTATAGTAATTTACACAATTCAGCTGTGGTAAGTGGAACATGGCTTGTCAGGTTGAGAGATTAGAATTTATAATCCAAACAGCAATCTCAGTGCTCTATAGTAGTGATATTATGCTGTCTGTAGATGACATCAGTCTTGGGGGATAAAATAAGTTAATTAATTAATTAACTGATTAATTATACTACTACTACTACTACTACTAATAATAATAACAATAATAATAATAATAATAATAATAATAATAATAATAATAACTATTATTATTATAGTTTTACTATAGTTTTTCCTTTCCCCACAGTCTTAATTTTTTTTGTGTCTGCTCTTAAATGAAACATCCCATGCCCACAACTGTTTTCTGAGATCTTCTGTGATCCTAGTCTCAGTGTACACTTTTAAATGGAACACAGCTTTAGTGTGTGAGCCACCAGAATTAATTAGCTTAACAGTGCTCATAAATAAATAAAGAAATAAAGAAATAAACAAAGAAAATGTTATATAGGAGATACATTATGTTGTATGGGTGGACAATGGGTGGTGAGAAAATGAGGGGAGAAAACAAAAAGTAAGAAACATCCTTGTGTATGTATGTTATCTTCAAGACACTGTAAAAACTAAAATATCAAAGGGGAAGGATGAAGACTTCCATAATATGTTTCTCAAATAAGTCTGGACTTTGATCCTTTGCTGGAAAAAATGACCTGCAAAAAAGGCCTGAAAAATGAGCCAGACTGTTAGATAGGCCAATGCTTACTGCATACATAAAGTTGCTTTATTCTCATCTCCAATAAGACACACAATATTGTTAATGCTGACACAGAGCCACAGAGAATGATGTGCATGTTGACCTTGTGAACAACCTCAATGTTCTTTCTTTTTCTTTATCCTATTATGAATAATCACAGCTCACAAATATTCACATCTAAGCATGTACAGTACTGTGCAAAAGTGCAAAAATACACATACAGTACAATGAAACGTTGTAGGGCTAAGATGCCTTCAAAAATAATGAAATTAAATATATATTTAAAATAATATAAAGTGCAATAAACAGTAATAAATGAAACAAATTCAATATTTGGTATGATGACCGTTTGCTTAAAAATAAATAGTAGTCTCAGGTACTACAACTTTGTGCAGTTTTATAAGGAAATTAGCTGCCGAGTTTTACTGAGCATCTTGCAGAACCAGCCACAGTTCTTCTGGAGACTTTGACTATCGCACTTGTTCTAATTTTTGCAGCAAAATCCAGCAGCCTTCTTTATGTTTTTTTTTTGTTGTTGTTTTTATTTTTTGTAAGTAGTCTCTTACATAATATGCTGCTTTCTTTACCGACATACATTTTTTTTTCTGTAACATTTAATTTTGCACTGGAAAACTAGTCTTAGGAAATCTAAAATGTTTTTGTACTGACTCAAAAATGTAGAAGTCATAAAAGAAAATAAATATATAACATAGTTTGTACTTAAACAAAATCTGGTGCCTAAGACATTTGCACAGTACTGTATAATTAAGTATGATCACAGGACACACACACACACACACACACACACACACACACACACACACACAAGTGCTTCTGTAGATTTTTTTCAGTGCACAGCCAGGCAATTCGAAGCCAATCAATACTCCCAGCTGTGTGTGTGCTACACTGTAGGTAGGAAACAGCAGGGAGCAGCGGGAAGCTAACTAATGTGCGGAATAAAGGATGCAGATGCTTGAAAGTAAAAAAAAAAAACACAAGATGGCAAAAGCATTTCCACACCGTTCCATGAACATTTGGCTCAAACTTGTGCAGGCAAGATTGTCACCAATCACATTCTGTTACTCCATTTTCCATCTCCCAGCCTTCAGGGGTGAGATGGCAGACTATAAAAACATAAGACATTTTCTTCCTCCAAGCAGGTGAATAACAGACTGTACATTTCCTTCTAGCACTATCATTATTCTACTACAGCGGGAAACAACACTACACCTACATGGCAGCTAGAATTCTTCACTGTCAAGTGCAATTACTCTTAGGATTTTGGTATGCTAAGTCCTATACCCACCGTGTAGCCTGTATTCTTTACATTCTGTGCAACATGCAAATATCATAATTACAATTCATAGTATACTCTCCACACTAAACAAGGAATAGGTACCAAGGAAAAGGTATAAGTGAATTTAAATGTCTATTATTAAATATTTACTGAAATGAGAATTTTCTACAGTTAATACTAACACAGCTAATCTAAAAGTCTTTTATCTATAGGTTTAACAGGCTTATCTTTCAAGTGCACAAGTACTTAATAAAGTGATCATTTTGACTCCTCTGCTAACAGTTCACAAGATCCACAAAGATTTAGATTTCTTATTTCATTGCTATTCTGTATTTTTTGTCTATGGCAATAAGTGATTAAACTGTAATAAAATATAAGAAACTACATATGTTCAAAAACGTTTGCCAGTGTATATTCCTACAATTTAAGCAAAGCATCTACTGTTTATTAGTAGCTGTAAAAGAATTAAAGGAAACAGAAATTAAAACCAGAAAACTTGAGTATTGTAACAGATGAAAGGCACTCTACACTGATTCTAAATTCATCATTGTTTGTAAGCTAGTAATGATGATTTTGTATGTCCCATTTTTTCTCTCTTTTTTCAATGTCAGTTCAAATCCAGATTGTAGGGCCACATATATCTGTGCCCCTTCCTCTGCCCTATCCTACACACATTTCCAACTGAACAAAACTAATCCTGAAAGTTAGCAAACCTGGTTTAGTATTGATAATAAAATCTCTCTCTCTCTCTCTCTCTCTCTCTCTCTCTCTCTCTCTATCTCACACACACCACACACACACACACACACACACACACACACACACACACACACACAAGTGGATAGAAAAGTGATATGGAAAATGGCTTTCTGTTCAGTACTAAAAGATACACAGAACAGAACATAATATGGAACACAATACTGAATTAAAACTCAAATGCTTTTAGCACCTCTCTAAGTTTTCTTTCTCCATTTCTCTATAAAACACATAGACACAACTTAAGTCCAACTGTTTTGTCAATATTTATGTGGGGAACAATTGCTTGTATTCAGACATGGGTTCCACAGCTGCTTTAAGTTGACAGTAAACAAAATGCTTGCATGTAGTCTACTCAGAGTTTTCCAAATTTTTATTGACTAGAAGCAACTGAAACAAGCTTGCTTGAATAAAATCTAGACCACTGCCTTGGTAACAGACCATTGTTTTTTAGACAAAAAATAAATAAATAAATAAATAAAAAAATGGGGGTAGAACTGTTAGAGTATAGAAGAAAAACGTGTTTATATAATAAGCTGTTTTTTAAAAAGTACTTGATCCAGCACATCCTATCATTTTGGATTTCATTTTATTTTATTATATATTTTGTGTTGATAGATAATTGCAACTTAATGTAGTCATGAGATACTAAATCTAGATGATGAAACCATAATGTGCAAGCAGAATGTAAAATATTTTATCATGCTTTAAATTTTGATTTACCAAATAAATAAAATAATGTCAATGGTTTTATTAATTTAACATGCTCTCCTGTCAAGAAAACATGACATTGGTTTGAAGGATAAGCTGACTGAGCATTTATACTCTACAGTTTTGGCTTACATTAAGTAAGAGTTGATCATAAAAAATTGGTCCTTGAGATAAGCGGTGTCTCCAATTAAAATGCTGTCTCCTTAGATGTCCTCTCGGCAAGGATAAAAAAAAAAAAAATCATTTAATTTAAACAGAGAATACTATTAACATGGTGTGTCAATTGTTATGCATTTAATATTGACTTCTAGTTACAGTCCATTTGTAAATGTATTTAAAGCCCAAAACATAAATTTAAGTGTAACATTTTAGTTGCATTTGCTATATACTATTCCTTGCTTGAGCCGATATCACACAAGAAAAATGCTCTTAAGTCCAAGGTCAAACTTAAACTGAAACTGAGAGCAAAGTCCACCCTGTGTGTAACTCTTGTATAACAGAACAGTACTTAAGTTTGTCTGACTATCGATTTGTGCAATTTCATTACTAAATACAATCTTATACTTAACAGTGGATCAATATTTTTTGCCATACCACAGCAATAGGTGTCTATGAAAAGACGAGATTTTAGGAACTCTAAAAAGAAAAGAGATTCTGAGGGAGATTTCATGTGACTTTATCCCAGCGATTAACTGGCTTATTTGTTGAAATTGCTGAAATGCTCAGAAAATGTGCTAGGTTGTCATATGGCAACAACACATTAAAATCAGGCACTAGTTTATGTAGTTATATAAACCTACATCAAAGATCACCTTTGGCTGAATTTTAAAGTTTTAGCTAAATAAAAAGATAATAATGAAAAATAAAAAAGCTTTTCTTGCATCAATTTTACAATATACAAAATGTAACAAATAATGAATAGGTCAATTTACTGCAGTCTGTCAGCCTTTTGAAGCAAAGCAACAGCCATGTTCAACCATAAATCAATATTAATTTCTGTTCTGTTATTTATGCCATTGCAACAACAAAAGCTTGAAGCCATTAGGAATGCAAGACCAATTTGTTTTTGTACAAAAAAAGTGAAAAATTATAAAGAAATATGTACTCCTAAAACTACTAAAATAAAGCCCTGCAAGTATGAATGAATAAATAAATAAATAAATGAAGTTGCAATTAATCATATGAGTCAATTTTTCCTACCTCTCATTTTACACTAACTATGCATAATTTAATATGACAATATTAATATGTCTGATTGTGAATTCTCAAGAACAGAACAAAGCAATAGCAAATCAAGAACAAAAAGATATATATACTTTTAAGCACTGTAATCTCTGCACTGCTGAAATTTTACACCGGAAGTGACCACCAACCCCCCGCCCCCGCACGCTGCTCACGTTGAATTAAAGCGCCAGTAGACAATTGAAAGATTTGAATAAAGATGAGTTGATAAAAAAGGTATATGTTGCACAGAAAAATATATTTGTAGTGTATTTCATATCCAGTTCATGTTAATATATAAAAAAGTTTATATTATATATTACCAGTTTGATGTTCAGTGATGAAGTAGAAATGCTTTTGTTTGTGGTGAGTGAATGTGAGACTAACAGTAGGTTTTTTAGTATTCAGTCAATGTTAAAATGAATCAATAACATTAAATAAGTTAAGAAATCTTACTTTAATCTTCAGAATTTAGTTAGAATGTGTTAATGTTAATTTCAGTAATGTGTTTTATGTTTATGAGATCAGTTACTGTGAAACAACTTGTTGAAATGGAGAGAAAAAAGTTTTTATTTGTATTTATGTAAAATGAATTATTATTATTTTATAAGAAGGCATAAAAGGCAGAACTACTGATATCACTCTGAATAATCGGTTATCGGTATCGGCTGAGAAATTTTGTATAGATGCAGCTATAATATATATATATATATATATATATATATATATATATATATATATATACACACACACACACAGTATCTCAGAAAAATACCCCTCACATTTTTGTAAATATTTGGTTATATCTTTTAACGTGACAACACTGAAGAAATTACACCTTGCTACAATGTAAAGTAGTGAGTGTACAGCTTGTATAACAGTGTAAATTTGCTGTCCCCTCGAAATAACTCAACACACAGACATTAATGTCTAAAAAGTTTGGACATGTGAAGATGTCCAAATAGGGCCCAAAGTGTCAATATTTTGTGTGGCCATCATTATTTTCCAATACTGCCTTAACCTTCTTGGGCATGGAGTTCAACAGAGCTTCACAGATTGCCACTGGAGTCCTCTTCCACTCATTCATGATGACATCACAGAGCTAGTGGGTGTTAGAGACCTTGTGCTCCTCCACCTTCATTTTGAGGATGCCCCACAGATGCTCAATAGGGTTTAGTCCATCACCTTCACCCTTAGCTTCTTTAGCAAGACAGTGGTCATCTTGGAGGTGTGTTTGGGGTCGTTATCATGCTGAAATACTGCCCTGTGGCCCAGTCTCCGAAGGGAGGGGATCATGCCCTGCTTGTACATGTTCGCATTCATGGTTCCCTCAGTGAACTGTAGCTCCCCAGTGCCGGCAGCACTCATACAGCCCCAGACCATGACACTCCCACCACCATGCTTGACAGTAGGCAAGACACACTTGTGTTTGTACTCCTCACCTGGTTGCCGCCACACATGCTTAACCCCATCTGTACCAAATAAGTTTATCTTGGTCTCATCAGACCACAGGACATGGTTCCAGTAATCCATGTCCTTAGTCTGCTTGTCTTCAGCAAACTGTTTGCGGGCTTTCATCTTTAGAAGAGGCTTCCTTCTGGGACGACAGCCATGCAGACCAATATGATGCAGTGTGCGGCGTATGGTCTGAGCACTGACAGGCTGACCCCCACCCCTTCAACCTCTGAAGCAATGCTGGCAGCACTCATATGTCTATTTCCCAAAGACAACCTCTGGATATGATGCTGAGCACATGTATTCAACTTCTTTGGTCGACCATGGCAAGGCCTGTTCTGAGTGGAACATTGTCCTGTTAAACCACTGTATGGTCTTGGCCACTGTGCTGCAGCTCAGTGTCAGGGTTTTGGCAATCTTCTTATGGCCTAGGCCATCTTTATGTAGAGCAACAATTCTTTTTGTTCAGATTCTCAGAGTTCTTTGCCATGAGGTTCCTTGTTGAACTTCCAGTGACCAGTACGAGGGAGTGTGAGAGCGATGACACTGAATTTAACACACCTGCTCCCCATTTACACCTGAGACCTTGTAACATTAACAAGTCACATGACACCGGGGAGGGAAAATGGCTAATTGGGCCCAATTTGAACATTTTCACTTAGGGGTGTACTCACTTTGTTGCCAGCAGTTTAGACATTAATGACTGTGTGTTGAGTTATTTTGAGGGGACAGCAAATTTACACTGTTACACACGATGTACACTCACTACTTTACATTGTAGCAAAGTGTCATTTGTTTAGTGTTGTCACATTAAAAGATATAATCAAATATTTACAAAAATGTGAGGGGTGTACTCACTTTTGTGAGATACTGTGTGTATATATATATATATATATATATATATCTTTACTGGGTCACAGGGAACTTGGAGCCTGTCCCAGGGGGCACAATCACACGCACACACATACATCCATCACAGGGCACAATCACACACACACTACAGACATGCCAATGAGCCTACAATGCATGTCTTTGTACTGGGGAAGGAAACCCCCGAAGCACGGGGAGAACATTAAAATTCTGGAAATCGAAACCTCAAACCTGGAGATGTGTGTGTGTGTGTGTGTGTGTGTGTGTGTATATATATATATATATATATATATATATATATATATATATATATATATATATATATATATATTATATATATATTTATATATATATATATATATATATATATATATATATATATATATATATATAAGTTAGTACAATTGGGAGTGTTTCAGCACTCAACCATGACTTTAGAATGAGTTACTTCATGACCCTTAGTAAAAGGGAAAGCACTAATGGCATGTATCATTGAGGAGAAGGGAGAGAGAGCAAGAGAAGGAGGGTGAAAATGGGGTTGGCAGTATTAGATGGAGAGCTGGAGAACAATGACAAGTGAAAACAAGCGACGAGAGTGATACACAACGTACCAAACAAAGTACAAAGATGGGTAATGTCAACATGTCCATCTGGGGACTTCAACACACCAACATAGAAAAGCCATTTGATACAACAAATCAGCCAATTATAAATTACATAAACAACAAGCAGCCAACTAACAATTGGCCCAGCAGAGCTTTAACAAGCCAAGATCAACCTCCAGAGGAAAGACCCAAAAGGAACAGCAAGAAAGTATGCCAACAACTGATCACAATGGAGCTTCAGACTATGCAAGTGAATTTACAGTCTACTAACCATAGTGATTTAAAGAAGGTTAAAGTATTTACACGCTCACTAATTGCATTTTTTCCATAAACACATGATCTACACACAGTACCACTATTAGAATTAAACAATGTACGTATAAATGCTGTGTTTTATCCAGGGTGGCCGAGTCTACAAATCATCTCCAGAATAAGCACAAAAACAAAACTCAACATAAGTCCCTCTCAAATGTATACACTTTTTAAATTCAGTATTAACTTTGGCTATTGTCACTATTATCACAGAGTGACATTATACAATTCATCTTAAACAAACAGTATGCCTATGGGAAAGATTCAATTTCTCTAAATAGCAATAGCTCTCATACCACTGCAAGTGAAATCTCAAATCTGATTGGTCAGAAGGTGTGCATTATTTTTGTACAACAGCACAGCTCAGCCAGTAACACCAGCTGTAACATGAATTATAGGTTTATATTAATGTACTCATTCATTATTGTTTCTAAAGTAACAGCTTATGCAGAGAGATTTATATGGAAGGCACTCTACATAATCTAAGACTGATATTAACCAGAGTAAAAAACATGTTTTAGCAAAGTAAAATGTATAATCATTGATGGGATGATGTTTTTTGTTAGGAGACATTTATTTAACATTTATGTAAAGATTCTTGGTTGTAAGTGCCTTGTGACAGTCATGGTGCTTTGCAAAGTTTTCCAGTAGGAAACTAGAAAGACAGCAAACCAAGCAGGTGAGGGAGTCTAGTGAGGGAAGAACTGTTTATCATGGCTATAACAAGAGAGAATGATAGCAAGAACTAACTTGTCTCTCGTATATTCCACAGCATTAACTCTAACTAGAAACCATTAAAATGTGTGATGTGTTGTTCATTAATAAAGTAAACCGTGTACATAGAGATGCACCGATGTATGGGCCAATAATAGGTATCGGCCGATAGCGTGAAAAATTGCCTTTATCGGCCGATACGGATTATTGGCCCATACATCGGTGCATCTCTATTTACAACGTTTAGTTTAGTTTATAAACATTCTATGATCATGGCTGATTATATCCTGTCAATAAAAAGAGGGCAGGAAAACACATCGATTTCCTGCTGTGTGTAAAGATGGTATCTCTGGGGTGGAATGACAACAAAACTGCAGCTCTGCACTGCAAAAACTTTACACCAGACGCTGCAACAGTGAAGCAGGAGTTTCGGCGTCGAGTCAAATTTTTTTTTTGCCACGCTGCTCAAGCTGCTTGCGCTGCTCGCGCTGAATTAAAGTGCCAGTACACTGTTGAAAAATTTAAATGAAGATCAAGTATATAATGCACAGAAAAAAAATATATTTGTAGAGTAGTATATTTCATATCCAGTTAATGTTAATATATATAAAAAAGTTTATATTATATATTACCAGTTTGAAGTTATTGATGAAGTAGAAATGCTTTTGTTTGTGGTGAGTGAGACTAACAGGAGTTTTTTTTTAGAATTCAGTCAATTAATACTGTTAATGTGAATTAATAACATTCAATAAGTTAAGAAATCTTACTTTAATCTTCAGAATTTAGTTAATGTGTTAATGTTAATTTGAGTAATGTGTTTTCTGTGTATGAGAACAGTTACTGTGAAACAACTTGTTGAAATGGAGAGAATAAAGTTTTTATTTGCATTTCTTTCAGAATTGTGGAATTAATTATTATTAATTTAAAAGAAGGCATAAAAGGCAGAACTATCTGTACCGGCCGATATCAAGAATAATCTGTTATCGGTATCGGCTGAGAAATTTAGTATCGGTGTATCTCTATTTGTAAACATTGTTGGAAAATTGCAGTGGTATAATTGCATAAGCACAATAACTCACTCACTGTGCTGTTATACCAAACAAAACAAAACAAAACCTCTGCTTCACACTGAGTTGCATCATTCCCCCCTTGTGTGCATTATTTTTGCATAACCTCATGGTCTGTGAGTTATTCATTACTTCTTACATACTATATGGTCATAAATAAAGTATAGCTATGAGAATAGAGAGTAGACCAATTCACTGCTGTACAGTATAATACATAGCCTACTGTTTTTCTTTGTTATACATTTGCTGTACTTACACAACCTTATCTTTTGTATCATTTTATCATAACCACAGCACATGCATGTGTTATAGCTAGTGCATTCACTGTTTGACTTTTGTTATATTGTCAATTGGTATATAATTTAACCAATAACACTGTCTCAAATGTAGACCAATTCTGTGGGAAAACTGCAGACCTGGCAACACTGCTGTTATCCAAATTAAAGAGTAAAAGTAGCTGTTCAAAACAGCTTCAAAGTAAGCACAGATCAAAATTTCTTTAAATATTTTTTTTCTCACTCTTTCACACACAAATTTAACACAGGCCAGTCAAAATGGTTTGTGCGTTTGTCTGTGTGGGCAAAAATAAAACTGTTTTTTTTTCACATATAACAAATGGCCACTCCAGCACAATGGCTAATCCCACATATATCCTGCTGTTGTGATAAATAATACACTTGAGAGAAAAATTTCACATTACAGAAAACAAATCCATCATGTTGGTCTTGTTAAACATATTTATCAGTGGGGGAAATGGAATCATATGCTAGCCATTGATACAAACTATGGAAGTTTAAAAATAAAAGAGAAAGATTATGTATTTTCAGTGTTATTGATACCAACTGTAAACAAACAAACAAACAAACAAACAAACAAACAAACAAAAAAACACTGAGCAAGCATGTGATATCACCAGGAAAATATAAGTGGCTATAAGTTGCATGTCACAGCAGGGTGCTGTTCAAAAAACTGCATTTATATTTAATTGAAAATGGTATATAAATCAGACAATCTAACACTGATCTTTTGGAACTGACATTGATAAAGCATAATCATATTGGGACTTTGGACTATATGGACTGACATGATTCATCATTGCCTATTCACCTTTTTTTAGTCATCCTGGTCACGTTGAATGTCGCACCATAATAACTCAAGGTGAATGGACTTGTGTTGTAATCTTGAAAATGATGATCATATGATGTGCTCAGACAGAACCTGAATTCAAACCTGCATGTACAGACCTATACATTTGGAAAACAAAACAATCCAATATTTGCAACACAAGACTGCTGAAGAACTTTTGTTCTGTAAACAGAGAAGACAAATGGTTTGAAAGATGAGGCGATCTATGTCAGTCTCACGAAGAGTCTCAGAATGGAGAAAACAATCTGAGCACCAGCTTCTAATTAATGTTGTACTAGGATATTTACAGTACACACCACTCAACACCCCCAGAACCCAATGCCATGTCAGCATCTTTATGTCACATGAATGAATAAATGTTAAATGACTTTCCATCAAGCAGTAGAGTGGACCTCTAGTATGTGGCAAAGCAACATTATAAGATAAGTCACCACTATGACCAGTTACATACTACATGCATTTACTGCTTCATCCTCTGTACCAAAGAGACTGACCTAAAAAAGCAGTAAGTGCTTTTATTGAATTAATTTGTTGCTTTCACACTGTGAACTGTGCATTGCACCAGCACTTTTAAATGTAAACTAAATGAAAAAGGTTTCCAACATATTCTTTTTCCTAAAGACTCAAAAATATAGAAAGAAAGAAAGAAAGAAAGAAAGAAAGAAAGAAAGAAAGAAAACAAGATTCTTCCTCTTATATGTCTCTCCCAAATGGTCAGCCATAAATTTTTGGCACCAAGTCCTGTAAATTAAATTCTAAGCTGTCTTAATGTTGCCCTCCTGTGGAGAGAATAAGTAGTGACAACTGCCATTGACAGCAAATCTCGCAGGTTAGACAGCCTGTGTTTAGTGTAGTGTTTAGCCTTCAATTGATTTAGTCTGAATGTGCCATCTACCATAATTTAGATCTGCTTAAATTCTTACTCCTTAATGTGTGTGTGTATATTATAGGAACTGATGGCCTATATTGGCCCTGCTTTCCATTGAATAGCAGCGGTAGGTTTATTTGATGCACAGCGGCAGACCTCAGCAGGTTTAAAGGCATTTTATAGCTTGCCTTACAGGAAAAAAAAATGCAGCACCACATGCCATCACCATAGCACTACATGAATTGTATTTCTCCCAAACGGTATTGATCAATGCCATTTTTATTTGATTTAAGTGGGTCTGTTCCCCCCTTGTTTTATTAAGAAGGCTAAACCAGACGCATAATCACTATACATGGATTTAACATTACCTTTACAATTAAATTCTCACTGAAATTACAGAATAAATATATGCACATTTTCTTTTTAAATCTTTGTGTGAGAGAGAAAACAGTAAAAGTGTTTCCTACAAAGCCGTTAGTGGTAATATCCAGAAGCATGGTTGTCTTACGAAAGTGCGTTAAATTCCATAAAATCTTGAGTGTTATGTATTCACAAACATTGATCCTTGGATGCATCTCTGCAAGAGGACTTTTCATGTCTGTTTTTGATAATATATAAAATAAATAGACCACCAAACATTAATGCATTGCACAGTATCTCCATTGAAGGTGAAGTATCTGTTATTTTCAGCAGTACCCACCCTTGCAGTTGAATGCATGCAGCAAGCTGCAATATTCTACAAACTGTGCCAGGCCTTTGGGCAAATATCCGAATGTGTGTGAGTGAGGAAAAAAAGGTGAAGATGTGACGTTTCTCCCGCAGTCATGCGGCTGTAATGCTGTGTCACTCTCTACCCATGCCACCCACAAACAAATCTGTTCCATATAAAAATAAGGGTCATCACATTGCTGGCTACTCTGAAAAAGGCACTTCATTGAATATCTGAGTATGGCCTTTCCTCCAAAGTAATTTGGGGGAAAATATTTTTGTTATATATATATATATATATATATATATATATATATATATATATATATATATATATATATATATATATATATATATATATATATAATGCTTTTTTCAATATGTTAGTTGTGGTTGGGGGTTATGTATGGAAGTGAGCTTACTCTCTGTCATCAGAACCTATATGATTTCTCCAAGACTTCGAGGTAATCCGGCTTGGTTTGGAGTTTGGCCCTTAACTCGAGGTATTCATTTTGCTCTGGAAATTCCTTTCCCCCAGTGAAAAGTAGAGTTTCTTTTAATCTGGCATCTTGCTGCAAGTCGGGGTATTGCATTCCTGGAGGATGTGCATGTGCGATGTGCATGTCCTTTAATTTTGGAATTGTGCCATAAAGGCAGTCTACAAACCCCACGGTTGGAGTTGGTCTCTGGCTGTCAATCACTGTGGGGCAAAGCATGCCATTCTCATGAAATCCAGGCACATCTCCAGACTGATTGACCCTGACAATGGTGTTAAGTTGAGAATTTGACACAGCCATAGTCCACTCCTTCTCTTTCTCCAACAGAGTTCTATAATTACTGCTGTTTTCCTTTGTCTCTGAAAAACGTTCTCCATCTATTTCCCCTTCACGTGGTTTGTAAATGGGATTGTTGCACATCTGAGTAACAGGGTGGGGGATGTAATCATAAACATGGCTGGAGGCAGGTTTCTCAGGTGAGGTTTGCTGTTCCTCAAATATCCGACACTGCATCTGCATCCCAGTCAAATCCATCACTTCCTGACGCTTCTTGAATGGGAGTTTCTTCCTTCTCCTTAGTACAAAAGCAAATAGGCCAGCAGCAACAAAGACAGCAGAGATGAACAAGATCAAGAGACTGAGGATGAGAACCGAAAGTGGTACAGCTCCCGTGGAAGGGGTGTATCCTAATCCAGAGTCACTGGTGGAAGTCACATCATTAGCAAGTCCAGGAGAAGCAGCGGAAAATTTCATTTCTGGGCAGATAAGCTCGAGTTCCAGGGTGCGAAGGTCCTTGCCAAACGCAAACTCTGGAGTCTTGCAAATTACTTCTCCAACCACAATGACAGAGCTCAGTTTCTCTATCCACTGCTTGAGTGGAACAATGTCACACGAACATTCCCACGGGTTCTGGTGCAGATCAATCTGTACAATGGAGTCAAGGTGCTCCAGCACTCCACTAACAGGCAGATACAGAAAATAGTTGTTGCGTAGATTCAGCCTAGACAGGGAGGTGCCAACAAAAGCATCGACAGGAAGCGTGCGCAGCAGGTTGTCATTTAAAAAAACCAGCTGCAGGTTTGCCATCAGGCTGAAAGCAGCTGGTTGAATATCTCGAATAACATTGTACTCTAAATAAAGGTAGCTGAGCATCTGCAAACCACGGAACATTCCTGGAGTCAACCTTTCAATATCATTACCATTCAAGTATAAACTTTTCAAATTCGGCAGGTTGATGAAGGCACCTTCTTGAACATATGATATCCGATTGTTACCCAAATGGAGTAAATCCAGACTGGAGAAATTCCAAAAATCTGACCTGTATATTTTCTGAATCAAGTTCCCACTCAGATAGAGTTTTCTGGCATTTAGTGGCCGTGGCAAGAGCTCAGAGATGTTGTGAAAGCCTTTATCTTTGCAATTTACAGTGAGTCCCAAGTCATTGATGTGTAAATTACACATACATCCTGTTGGGCAGATGATGGGAATAGGTGGTCTCGTTTGATAGCCAGGTACAGGAGGTTGGTTTGGACCAGGATAAAGGCTTCGTGGAGTTGGTGGCGTTTTCGTAGGTCTAGGTCGTTTTGTTGGCTTAACATATCTCTCTCTGTACTCCACCGAGGAGGCAGTGTTATGGAAAGATGACAACATGGATGAGGGTTTGGTGGGCCACATGTTCTCATTACTGAAAGGTAGCCTCGGGATGCTGAGTTTTACCTCTATCTCAGCTTCAGATAGCAGGGGACATAGCTCGCTCCTTTTGATCTCGCGGAGATCCTTTCCATGAAAGTGAAATGGATACTCGCATGTGATATCACCCACGAGAGCTGTGTACGGTATTCTCTCCAGCCATGTTTTGAGCTGTACAATCTCACATACGCAGTTCCATGGATTTTCTTCAAGCTGAATCTCCATCAGACTATGACCCACATACTCCAACGTCCCCTTATATGTAAGAGTCTTTAGCCGATTGCCACGCAAATCAAGATGCGTTAATGATACAGACCTGAATAAAAAATTGGGGAGCATGGGTATCAAATTGTCATTCAAAATAAGCACTCTGAGTTTGTGCAGGTTTCGAAAAGCACCACTTTCTATTTTCTTTATGACATTGTAATCAGCCTGAAGGTATTCAAGGCTCTCAAGTCCAAGAAAAGTGTCATTTCTGAACACCTCCAGCTTGTTCTCATGTAGAAAGAGCTTTTTCAAAATACACAGCCCATTGAATGCACCAGCATGAATGTCCTGCAGTGCATTGTTCCCCAAATTGAGTGACACAGCATTGTTGAGGTGCAAAAAACTGTTAAAATACAACTTGCGCATGGAGTTCCTCTGCAAATTGAGCGTAAAGGGCCTTGTCCATGATTGGGAAATCTGGCTGACATTTATAAATCCTTTGCTGTCGCAATGCACATGAAAAATGCTCTCCTTGACTTCACAGTAGCAAGGGTCGAAGCAGGGCTCGTCTATTTCCTCAGACTCGTCCAGCAAGGGGATCGGCGTAGTCCACCCTAAAGCTATTGTGCTTAGCAGGGTTACCCACAGCATCCTTCCTCCAAGACCTGATGCAGTTGCAGCTGAGTGCCACTTCACTGCACTGAAACAGACATAGAGAGAAGAATAACTACTTGGGCAACTGGCTGCAATGTTTGCATCAAATTTGTGTAAATGTTTGGGGGATTTATATGCAACAATGACACATTCAAACATTGCCTTGCTCTATCATTGGGAAAATATATGATGTGTACATAAAATTGCAGCAACATGGCATGGAACTAAATCAATTAATCACCTTAATTACATACAATTCAGTACAAAAATCAGGATTAGCATCATGATGACATGATGTTCTAGTTATGTCGGGACATAGTACACGCCCATGTTTACAGCTAAATCGTTTGGTTTTCTGTAAAGGTCGCACATGTTTTTGGTTTTCCAGTGACAGTGCACATTTTCATAGCACAACTGTGACTCAAATTAATCATGTTGGTCTTCACATCTATCAGATCAGACAGGAGCTCTCATCTTCTCTCATGCTATCTCTTGTTCTCTCTCATCCACCCACCTTCACGCACACACACACACACACACACACACAGTTAGTGGGACAGAGCAGACATTTAGCAACTTAACACTTCAGGCAGTGCTCTGCACCCTGCCTTCTATTCTTCTGATTTTACAGCAGAAAGACCCTTATGTTAGCTTTCT
Source organism: Ictalurus punctatus (assembly GCF_001660625.3). NCBI lineage: Eukaryota > Metazoa > Chordata > Actinopteri > Siluriformes > Ictaluridae > Ictalurus > Ictalurus punctatus. Next base: position 25,104,088 of record NC_071284.1, read on the forward strand.
TTATCTCACAATCCTCTGACAGATAGAGAGAGAGAGAGAGAAGAATAGATAGAGATAGATGCTGCTGCTTCCCCCAGAACATCTCCTCTCAGATCGGCGATGCATATCTAAGTCTCTTTGCTTTTCCACACACTGAACACACTTAATTGGCTATTGGCACATTGGTGGAGATGCTAATAGATGAGATCTGCTAAACGTGTTACAGTACAAGACACTAGACAGTGTGCTATATTGTCCCAGACATGCTGACATTTGATCAGAAATGTGCTCTCAGAATGGATGATAGATTCCATTAAGCATGCATGCATAATAGGGGAAAATGGTAGTTGCTGCCTTAGATGAATAGCACACTTTGTGCCAGGCAAAGCCTATGCCTTGGCATTTCCTTGTGTGTGTGTGTGTGTGTGTGTGTGTGTGTGTGTGTGTGTGTGTGTGTGTGTGTGTGTGTGTGTGAGGATGCATTCCCAAATACCAAATGTAATGATCGCCTCATAAGACAATGTCACTTCTATTCCCAATACTGCAGGTACCTACTCTGGGTTTTTTTCAGTGGGCTCCAACTTTACATCTCCTGTGCCAGGATGGATGTAGAGACAGGTGCTCCGGAGGTTTTAGACTGGAGGGAGACATGCACTGAAACAAAAACCAAAAAAAAAAAAAAAAAAAAATTCTTCTTTCCATAGAGTCCACCAACTGCAATATATCTCCATATCAAATTTGCACATGCATTATAACTCCATAACATATTCCTGTATAAACTATAAAATTGGACCTTTTCAAATGGTGATGGTGATATAAAGATTTTTTTTTTATTCCAAATGACAATCAAAGTAATGGAGCCTTTTTTCCTGCTGAGATTAACAATATCATAGAGAGGTCCTTCTGATGGCAGAAATCAATGAACAGAGAGCAGGTTTGGATTAAAAATAGACTGAGATGTGTTTGTCCTCCCACGTCCAAGGATTCAGGGCAACACTTACCTCTTTTCCTAATGGATTTCAGTAGCTTCCAAGTTTAAAGCTTTAAAGCTTGCTGGATGTCTCCGTTTTGAGCATCATCTCCTGTGTTGAATTCTGTCTTTCTCTATCTCTCCTTGCTCTTTCCACGCAAAGGAGGGAAAGTGAATATGTGATTGGAATGCAATGTCCTTTTTTTCCTCTGTTAGGTTGATTTATGGTTGCAGTTCAGATGCAGAAGCGACTGAGATACAGCTTAAATCACGTCCGTAGTACAGCAGCAGCATCAACTCATTGTGGATTCGCAAAGAGGAGACGTGGTACATCGGCACAATGCGAGACCTCACTGTGAAATGAGCTTGAAGGAAAGTGAGCAGGAGGGAGGAGGAGAGATTGAAGGGAGGAGGAGGAGGAGGGAGTGCATCAGCCTTTCTTTATTGCTCTCTCTCTCTCACACTCTCTCTCTCTCTCTTTCTCTCTCTGCATGGTTATATATTTGCTGTGATTCAGCACATTACATCTCCAGGCGAATGTAATTGTGTGATTTTATTCTGGAGGAAAACTGGAGTCTGTCGTATCTGTACATCTACTGTTTTTAGTTTAATTGTATTCTGTTATTTATTCAGAACTATGCTATTCTATAAGGATACACAGCTGCGTACGATTGTGCAATCAATCTCTCTCTCTCTCTCTCTCTCTCTCTCTCTCTCTCTCGGTCTGGTTTCGATCTTTCTGCAGCAGGCTGAACTCATGAAAGGCTCTCTGTCTCCACACCGATCTCTCTTCAGCAGGTCTTTATTTTGCAAGCCTGTCCTGTAGTGGGCGACCAAGTTCTGTGACTCTACCCCCCCCCCCACCCCCCCCCACACACACACACACACAGCTCTATAATCACATACAGATATAGAAAGGATTCTAAAGGATTTATAATAATAATAATAATAATAATAATAATAATAATAATTATTATTATTATTATTATTATTATTATTATTATTATTATATGGTCACATGGTAGCACAGCACGTAGCATATTGATACTGAGCTTGTGTCCAAGTGGGAGTGGGTTTCCTCTGGGTTCTCTGGACTTGCTATACTAAATCACTCGTAGGTGTGGATGAGCATGCGATGTGTGTGCGCACTGTGCTCTGCGATGGCATCCCATCCAGGGTATTAATACCTGTCTCATGGCCAGTATTCCTTGTATAGTCTCCGGATCCACCAAGACTCTGACCAGAATAATAAAAAAAAAAACTTTGCTGAAAATGAATTATTCTTGTTCTTATTGTTGTTGTTGTTGTTGTTGTTGTTGCTGTTGTTGTTGTTCTTCTTCTTCTTCTTCTCTTCTTCTTCCTCTTCTTCTTCTTCTTATTATTATTCAAGAGTATTTGTATTAGTATTATTAAGCCATTCTTTTCTTCTTTTCTCAATTACTGTGAAGATTGTGTTCATTTATACTAACAGAAGATTCCTGATTACTTAAGCATTATAACCCAGACTGGAAAGGTCACAAGAGAGGAAGTGTGCGTTCTTGTCACTGCTCTGGGGGGCAGTTACACAACCTTATGCCCCAGTAGGACATCACCTGGAGGACTTCAGTTGGCCCTTCAGTGCAAAGAATGATATCAAGAGGCAAAGAGTGTATTTACTGCCAAAGAGAGAGAGTAGGGGAGAGAGCTCAGAGTGGTTATAACAGTGTGCTGAAGAGTGGCAGGTGCCTCTTGGTGAACAGCGGTGTATAAAGCTGTCACTCAATCTCCTGCAAGAGAGTCCTTTTTTATTTCTGTTCCTGTCAGGCTATCAGTCAGGGCATCCATTGCTCCGTCCATGTCTTTGCAGTTTCCAACTTGTTTCGCTCCATTCATGTCTATACTGGATTACTCCAGTCTACATTTTCCTCTTAATGTTTTGTGTACATCTCTTGTCTTTTCTGACCATTTTTCCACTGGTTATGGGTTTTATGGCAGATGGAGGATGGGAAGCTACCCGTAGCAGAATGAACAGTAGGGTCCAAAGTCTGCACCTCTTTTTATTTCTTTCGGCCCTCTAGATGATAAAATCCTTTTGGGAAAGAAGTAGCACACTCCCACAGACCTTCTCCAGTCACCATGAAATGTGTCAGACATTCTTCCTTAGCCTGTCTGCCATCATGTACTCTCAAAGCACAAAAAAATGGAATGTAAATGTACCAGTCAATCTCTAAGCAAGCTTTCCTTATGCAAAATTGCTCTCACTATTTTGCTTTCAGTGTCTCTTCCATCCTGTATGCATGCTAGGTGTACAAGTCTGTTTCTATTTATGCATTCTATTTTAACAAGACTGCATTATCATTCACTAGATGTCCAAAACATGGTATTGCTATTAATTGAAAATTGCAGGGATGATGGCACAGGAATTGTAACAACAAAAAAATTATATCAGTTAACCATGTGTGTTAGGAGATTACACATCTGACAGTTTTATGGTAGTATATGGTGTGGTAACAATCTAACAATAAATAAATGAGTGAGTGAATGATGTGTTTCAGAGACCCCTTGCTTTCCTCAGTCCTGTTATAGATCTGCAGTCCTTTGATTTAAATTTCTGGGCACTCGTATAAAGCTACCACATTCCTGATCATTATCAGTACTTTTTATTGCTGTTTTTGTTATTAGTCTTGTATGTTTCTCACATCAGTGCTCATAGTTCAAGAAATCTTTTATATGCCTTTTTTTGTAGATGTTATTCCGTAAAGTCTTGCAACAACTTTGAGCCAGATGTAGTGCATAAGCAGTGGAAATCCATCATTATAAACTAAATAAAACGGATAATGCACTAATCAAAAGCAGGGTTAGGGTTAGGGTTAGGGTTTTTATATGTTCATTCATTTAGGTGCATGCTCATTCATTCATTCATTCATTCATTCATTCATCTTCAGTAACCACTTTATTATCATCAAGGTCACAGTTAACTCACAGCCTATCCTGGTAATACCAATCCACCACAGTTCAAGTTCAAGTAATTTTATTGTCATTTCAACCATATACAGCTGGTACAATACACTGAAACAATGTTCCTCTAGGACCATAGTGCTACATAAAACACCACTCTAACCACATGAGACGACACAGAGCTAAATAAGATCTACAAACATTCTACATAAAGTGCACATGCAGATGTGTGCTAAAAACACAGGATAGTACAATACTACTAAAACAGGACAATAGGCACAGTAAGTGACAGTGTAGCGCGAAACAGTACACAGTTTCAGTGTGGAAGTGTCTGATATAACAGGTAGTGCAGAAGATAGGTGCCAAGGAGTAACATTATAATTTAAAAATGGTATAAATGTAAACATAACATGCTATGACTGAGTATTCAGCAGATTAGCTTATACCAAATATAGACATAGCAGTCATTGTGGTAGCAGCCAGGTAAAGTGTAAACTGTTCACAGCAGAGTGAACAGCAGTGGACTGCGCACACAGCCCTGGGGGCCCCCATACTCAGCGTGGTGGTGCTGGACATATTGTTCCCGATCCGGACTGATTGAGGTCTCCCAGTTAAGAAGTCTAAGATCCAATTGCAGATGGAGGTGTTCAGGCCCAGTAGGTTCAGCTTTCCAATCAGCTGCTGAGGAATGATTGTCTTGAATGCTGAACTGAAGTCTATGAACAGCATTCAAACGTTTGTCCTCCTTGTCTAGGTGGGTGAGGACTGGATGTAGGGTGGTGGCGATGGCATCATCTGTTGAGTGGTTGGTGCGATACACGAACTGCAGCGGGTCCAGTGAGGTTTGCAGCAGGGTCTTGATGATGTCGAGCCTCTCGGAGCATTTCATGATGATGGATGTGAGTGCAACGGAACGGTAGTCATTGAGGCAGGACACTGGAGACTTCTTCGGCACGGGGACAATGGTGGTAGCCTTGAAGTACTTTGGAACGATGACACTGTTCAGGGAGATGTTGAAGATGTCAGTGAAATCATCTGCTAGCTGATCTGCACATCCTCTGAGCACTCTGCCAGTAATCTTGTCTGGTCCAGCAGCCTTCCGTGGGTTGACTCTACGTAGAGTTTTCCTCATATCAGCCGTGGTTAGACAAAGCATCTGGTAGTTGGGAGGAGGAGTGGTCTTCCTATCTGCCACATCATTCTGCGACTCAAACCGAGCATAGAAGTTGTTCAGGGCATCTGGAAGGGACGCATCACAGTCACAGGTGGGTGATGTTGTCCTTTGGTTGCTGATTGCCTGAGTGCCCTGCCACATGCGTCGCATGTCGCCGCTATCCATGAAGTTGCTGTGGATTTTCTGGGCGTGTGCGCACTTTGCCTCTCTGATGGCCTGGGACAGTTTTGGCACTCACTGTTCTTAGGGCCGCCTTGTCACCTGCCTCGGAGGCGAAGTCTCAGGTCCCCAGTAGTGATCGCACCTCCGCAGTCATCCACGGCTTCTGGTTGGAGCGTGTGGTGATGGTCTTTGAGACGGTGACATCATCAATGCACTTGCTGATGTAGCTGGTAACTGATGCCATGTATTCCTCCAAGATGATGTAGTTGCTGTCAGTTGCAGCCTTCATGTCCCAGTCAGTGTGGTCAAAACTGTCCTGAAGAGCAGAGGTTAGGCTGGCTAGGTTTTCACCTGCTTCAAAACTAGTTTGTATCATCTGACGAGCAGTCTGTATGCTGGTATTAGCATAACAGAAATGTGGTCTGAGTAGCCGAGGTGGGGGTGGGGCTCTGCCCTATATGCACTGGGGATGTTTGTGTAAAAAAGATCCAGCAAACACACATGGGGAGAAATGTATAGGACACCATGTTCACATTCAATTGTATATGTGTTCTTAAATAATAAATATCAACTGGGCAATAATTTTATATTAGTTTTGGACAAGTTTTTAGTTGACAACCCAGACTTTTGGATGTATTTGTATATTCAGAAATTCAAAATTCTGTCCACTCCTATCCTTTGTCATTGTAAAGGTACAGTGAGTTTAAAATAATGTCAGTTTGTATAGTAGACATGGACGCATGTGAGTGAAGCATTAGTGTGTCCATGCAGAGGGATCTCTTCCTCTTTTTCTTCATTTCTTCCTCTTTTTTGGTCCTCTAGATAATAAAAATGCTTTTGGGAAGAAACTGGCACAGGCCTCCCACAGGCCTTTTCCATTCCTCCTGAGACATGTCAGAAATTTCTTCTTGGTCTGTCAGCTATCGTGGACTCTCAAAGCACAAAAAGGAACATGAACATGTCAATCAACCTCCACTCACACAGGCCTCAGGCCAAATTGTTCTTACTATTCTCTGTCAGTATCTAACATCTCACCACTCTCCCATTCAGAGTATACAGCAGGTTTCAAAATTGTACTTAATTCATTAGTTGTCAGACATGAATACATACATTTAACTTTTTTAGCTGTTTTAGAAATACTTGCACAGCAGTTGCATTTTGTACTAATTGCTGTGATCATATATTTCATTCAAATTGTAACATAGTATGCGCCTAACCCAATGTTGATAATTGCTGTATTTTGCTCTCTCCATTAGTATGAATTTCTTTGTTATACATTTTAATAAAAGCACACTGTTTTTAAATGATTTTAGTAAACGAAGAACTGTGTAAATTAGAGAACTCTAAATTAACAAAATGATTTGTTGTAATAACAAAATATGTAACTGAAAAACAGTTCTTGGTAAGCTTTGGACTCTACTGAGTTTGGCAGAGGGTCTTAATTCATCTGAGTATCAACTCAAATGTTGAATTAGCTTTTTGATAATGGATAAAATAAATGAAGAACTTGGCCTCAGGATAGTGTGGATTGATTGGTACTTTCACATTACTTTTCAGTTACAGTCCGGGATGGACTTGGGAGTGTGGGAGTGTATCATATCTTTCCCAAACGCAGTTTTAGCATGCAAAGGCCTAAAGAATGGTAGCTGTTCAAACCTACTGATCAGTTCCTATATAGCATTTAATATATATGGCATATTATTAAGCACACATGTTTAAAATATACACTGCAAAGATCCCATAGTTATTTTATTATCATATCCTGAATGTTTTATTGTCCCTATTGTTTTCTGGCAATTAAGAATGCACTGTTTTCTGCTTATACTGGTGAAGAAGGACATCATTTTGAACTAATAATCTTGATAATTTTGATAACTCATTAAATAAAAACAGATCTTGGCAGTGGACTCTGTCTTTGGGACTGAACTGCATTTGGCACATAATCTAACTTCACCTGTGTCAAGAAATGAACACTCACATTCATTCCACATCTCTGTGAAATATGTGATCAGAAGACATATTGTACCACAATCTCTGCCAAGTAACTAGTTCAGTAGTGAGAGTGTTTGGATAAAGAAACACCCCAAAATAACATGGTGTGTGTGGGTGTGAATCCACCAGTGATGTCGTGCTTTGATGTGGAAGATAGCCCAGTCTTGGTATAAAAATCACACCAAATCGAATGCTACAGGATGAGTAGATGGTATCTCCTCCACTCTACACACTCCTACATGTGAGTATCCCATGCTACTGACTGAATAATAAATAAAGTGTTTTTGTTCTGCTGTTTTATACATGCCCTGCTTCCAAAACTGTTTATAAATCATCGTTATTGTCTTATATTGCCTTATACTTTATATTAATATATTATCGTATTGTCTTGTCTTCCCCTCAAGACTTACAAGTGTGCATCACCTACAGTACATTGTATAAGTGTACACTTGGTCCTTGGAGACAAATGTAGCTTTAATAATGCAGTTGAGATGACTTGCTTAGAGATTTGCTAAATGCTGATCAGCCAGCAGATAAAAGTAAGTTACACAATTCGTTATGATCAGAAGCATGGGTTTAAGTAATAAACCCCAATTTGAGCAGAGCACATGTAAACTTCCCTTCTGCTGATAAAGTAATTGAAGTAATAGCCATAAAGAAGGTAACCATGACAGCACAAATTCAAACAGAGCAAAATTGCATGTGGAAAGGTGCAGAAACACAGGCCTGATTTTTTATTTACTAATCTTTTTTTTATATTATCCTCCTGTTTTCTTTTTAAGTGGTGGAAGTTATTTTAAAATCCATTAACTTCTAAATTTATTAAGCAATATGGGTATAACACAATGCATGTCTCAGTATTTGTATCTGTTTAGTGCTCCAAACAATATTAAACCTGAATTAACTAAACCTGCATTTGGATTTAAACCTGAACTGGGTGTGCCCAAACCACATTTTTTTTTTTTTTTTTTTTTTTTAATTATTATATTTTATATGTGAAATTAAACACAAATTAATTATATGTGAACCCTACCGTTATGCCCCTGAAAAATACTGGAAAACCCAGAGGTAGAAATGGCTGCACTGTCATGATTATCTATTAATTCTGGCTCTGACAGTTCCATAACATCAGCTACATCACTCAAGTTCATCAAATATGAACAAACGAGTAGACTAACTTAAACTGCGACCCTGACCAGGCAGTTACTACGGTAAGAACAAATGAATGAATGCTGTAAATGAATGTTCCTGAACATCGTCTTTCTTTGTGCCCCGATCCTCAGATCTGACCACTCACATTCCCTCACATAAAGTAACAAAATACATTTGTTCAGAACACTATCTTTTCATACTGAACAAAGTATTTGTATTTAGTTCTACATATCTATATTAAGCACTGTATCTATCACATTGCCAACATTCACAATTTTCTCAATATTCAGAATACTTAAGGTCAGAATCACCACCATTTGATATATAACAAGGAAACTGTCATATATAACAAGGAAAAAAAGAAAAGAAAATATGTCAGAAGGCATAGAGAGGTGCATTCTGGTTGGATATTCATGCACTGTTCCAGATTTTTGGCAGTGAATTCTGTGAAGTTGATGTAAAACATCAAAGATGATCCAAAAATTCTCTTTTATTTGCCACTCAGTTCACTAATGTGATTCTAGGTCATACAGCTCTAACCATCCCAAAGACATTCTGACAGAAGTGTATACAGGAATATGAATATAATTAGCTACAAGCATGGGTAATTAATTGTTCAATGATAAATGTTGGAGATTGGGCATGGAATGTACTGGTATAAATATATAAAATAGAAAGAAAGAATGAAAGAAAATAAAGCACACTGAAAAACTGAAAAAGTCCCCAGTATTTTTAATTACGATAATTACTGCCATTAAAATGACATCTACAGCAGAGACCAAATGTGGAAAATCAGTGCTGGACATTTCATGATGTCATTTGCAAAGTGTGTTATGTGAAGGCCTCAATAGCTTAAAATGTCACATATAACATCAGAATTAATTATGCACCAATTTAACACTGATTAATATCTGGCCTTAAAGTCTCACAAAATGAGCCACTGTTTATACACTATATGGCCAAAAGTATGTTGACTTCCTGACCATCAGACCCATATTTGGACATTCCCCAAACTGTTGCCACAAAGTTTGAAGGACACACTCATCTAGAATGTCTTTGTATGCTGTAGCATTAAGATTTCCCTTTACAGGAACAAAGATCTAGTTCTAGCATGACAATGCCCCTGTTCAAAAAGCAAGCTTCATGACAACATGGATTGGTTTGTATGACCACGAGTGGCCTGCACAGAGCCCAGACCTCAACCCCACTGAACACCTTTAGGAAGAACTGGAATTCTACCTCTCACCTGACATCACCTTCCCTCAGAAATTATCTTGTGGATGAATGGGCACAAATCCCCATAGTGTCATGGGTATGCCAATATCTCCACTGAAATACATTAAACATCAGCCCCAGCAGGTCACATGACCATGTCATATGTCCCTGTCGCGACCGGCAGAGTGCCGGCTCACATAAGAAGGAAATCGCTCCTTCTCCAACTGCCGCACCGGCACGACGTGGGCAGCTTCCTGCCGAACATTCCGCCAGCCGGAATGACCGCCGCGGCAGGGCGGGGCTGACGCGACTCCGGCCAGCAATTGGCGGATCCAACGGGGAAGTCCCACCACTCAGGCAACGGCGGAGGAGGATAAAAGGGCGCGCTTCCGGCCGGGAAGGGGGAGAGAATATCGTAGCGTCAAGACGGACTCCGTGCGTGTTTGCAGCGATGTGCAATCTCCGATCACGACGGTAACCTCACGCCCCACGCTAATCTCTCTCTCTCTCTCCCTCTCTTCAGGAGGCACAAGCGCGGACGAGACCGCCGGATAGTGAGAGTCGCACACACGGAGGACGCCGGCCCGGGAAAACCCCCGCCCCGCCTCGGGAATCCCGCCTCCGCCACGAGTAGACTCCGCCGGCCGTCACGCCTCCACAAAACCCCGCGCTTATCCACTTATAACCCATTCACTTCACCCTAGCCACAATAAACCACCGCTTGCAACCATCCTTCTGCCTCCTGTGGGTCTGTACGCCGCCCTTCCCCAGGCTAATTCCTCACAACTGGTGGAGGATGCAGGCATAGTACAGACCCGCCTACCACACAGAAAAAAAAAAAAAAAAATTATAAATAAACCCGCGAGAGAGAGGAAAAAAAAAAAAAAGGAACCCCCCCCCCCCCCCAAAATGGACCGCACCCTGCAATACCTGCTGGAGGCCAGCCTCCAGCAGCACGCTGTGACACAGCAGCTCGCCGAGAGCCTTCAGGTCGCCATACAGACACTGATCGCCATGAGGACTGAGGCCCCCGCCGCCTCCGTGCCTCTCCCCGACGCAAGCAGTGAGATCCGCCGCCTACTACCCCCCCTCGGCCCCGAAGAGGACCTCGAGGCGTACTTCGAAGCCTTCGAGAGTATCGCCCGCCGGGACGGGTGGGACCGTGAAGATTGGCCACGCGCCCTTGGCCCACTACTCACGGGAGAGGCCCGAACAGCCTACTATGCCCTCGAGCCGGAGGAGGCCGCAGACTACCTGGCGATGAAGGAGGGAGTCCTGCCATGGTGTGGCCGAACCCCTGGCCAGGCAGCTACTGAATTCCATCGCTGGGTTTATCGACCAGGTGCCCGACCACGGTGCCAGATGAGCGCCCTCATCCGGATCACCAAACGATGGCTCCGGCCGGATCGGCATACCGCCTCGGAGGTGGCAGAGAAAGTGGCGCTCGACCGTTTCCTGAGGGCGCTACCACGGGCAGAGAGACAGGCTGTGGGGGCACACGCCACAACTACGCCCCAGGAACTCCTGACTGTCCTGGAGCGAACCTTGGCCACCCTGGAGCTCGACCCCAGGGAGCAGCAGCACCTCGATCGGCCCCTCGGTGCCCAGGGCCCCCGGTCCGACCGCCAGACCCGGCCCTGCACCTGGAGGAACCCCCAGGGGGCGCCCACTTGTGAACACCCCCGAGATGAGTCCATGCCTACAGAGCCGGAGAGGGAAGCCGCCCGGCTGCTGACAAAACCATGGCTCGCAGGCTGCGCCCTCCATCAGCAGCAACCGCCGGAGGCGCCCTCCTTGACGGTGTGGGTCGAAGGGAGACCGGTAACCGCCCTACTGGACACCGGGAGCACGGTGACCCTCGCCCAGCCCTCCATCCTGCCTGAGGGACGCCGCCCAAGCGGGACGCTCACCATGACCTGCGTCCATGGGGACACCCGGGAAGTCCCCGCAGCCGAGGTCCAGATCCGGGGCGAAGCCGGCACCTGGCCCCTTCAGGTCGGAATCATCCCCAAACTCCCCGTGCCCCTCCTCCTGGGACGAGACTGGCCCGGATTCCGGGTGGTACCGAGAGCCGAGCCCCGGAGATCACGGCGACGTGTGAAGGGGCAAGCAAGGATTGACAGGGTGGGCCCCATCGTCCGGGAGGCTGGCCTGACAACGAACCCAAAGAAATGCCACCCAGGGCTGACGGAAGCCCAGTACCTGGGATATCGCATCGGACGGGGAATGCTGAAGCCCCAACTAAAGAAGATCGAGGCTGTGAAGGACTATCCGCGTCCGACATCGAAAAACCAGGTACGTGCCTTCTTGGGATTGGCGGGCTACTACCGCAGGTTCGTGCCTAACTTTTCTGCTGTAGCCTCTCCCCTCTCAGACCTTACAAAGAAGGGCCAGCCAGACCAGGTGAGGTGGACAGCCGATGCAGAAAGGGCCTTCCAGGCCCTAAAAGGAGCCCTCACCGACACCCTCTGGGCCCACCACCGAGCGGCAGTAGGCTCGGAGCTGAGGGGGGGGTACTGTCGCGACCGGCAGAGTGCCGGCGCACATAAGAAGGAAATCGCTCCTTCTCCAACTGCCGCACCGGCACGACGTGGGCAGCTTCCTGCCGAACATTCCGCCAGCCGGAAGGACCGCCGCGGCAGGGCGGGGCTGACGCGACTCCGGCCAGCGATTGGCGGATCCAACGGGGAAGTCCCACCACTCAGGCGATGGCGGAGGAGGATAAAAGGGCGCGCTTCCGGCCGGGAAGGGGGAGAGAATATCGTAGCGTCAAGACGGACTCCGTGCGTGTTTGCAGCGATGTGCAATCTCCGATCACGACGGTAACCTCACGCCCCACGCTAATCTCTCTCTCTCTCTCCCTCTCTTCAGGAGGCACAAGCGCGGACGAGACCGCCGGATAGTGAGAGTCGCACACACTGAGGACGCCGGCCCGGGAAAACCCCCGCCCCGCCTCGGGAATCCCGCCTCCGCCACGAGTAGACTCCGCCGGCCGTCACGCCTCCACAAAACCCCGCGCTTATCCACTTATAACCCATTCACTTCACCCTAGCCACAATAAACCACCGCTTGCAACCATCCTTCTGCCTCCTGTGGGTCTGTACGCCGCCCTTCCCCGGGCTAATTCCTCACAGTCCCACTGATCACTCACACCTGTTCTGTGTTACCCCTAATAAGCATTCCTATTTAAGTTCTAGTTGCTGTAGGTTTCATTGTCAAGCTTTTGTTTTCATGGTCCTATGTAGCTGAGTACCATAGGCTTGCGCATAGTCTGTATGGTTTGTCTTGCATGTCCTGTTTGGGATTATGTTTCTTCTTTTCACTGTTTTGGTTGTTTGTTTCTTTAATACAAATCTGTACTTGTATCGTGACAGAAAGGTTGACCTAAAATGGATGCAGTAGATATGCTTCAGTGCATGTGGGCCCTCCCTGCTCCATCTTAGACATCACTACACCACTCTGTTCCACTTCAAATGTTGCTCTGCCTCCCTGTTCTGCTGAGGACATTGATCTTCCCCTTTGCTTCATGGAGTTCATCACTTCTTCTTCTTGACTCCTTGGAGAATGTCGCACCCCAAGCTGGCTTTGTGAAGAGCGTCACTTCCCCCTCTGGCTCTGCCTTAGGCTTTGCTTCCCCTGATGCGTCATGGTGTCCGGTCCTCCTAAGAAACCTGGTCAGTTTGGGGACATCTCATATAGCATTCCAGGACCCCCTCTTGAACTTGTTTTGTATGGCGGGGGCCATACATTTTTAATGGGGATTCTGTCATCGGTATGCCAAAATTGGCTCTGAACTACATTACCCAACAGCCCCAGCAAATAACATGAACATGTCACATGTCCCACAGATCAATCACAGTTGGTCTGTGTTACCCCTAATAAGCACCACTACAAGTTTTGGTTTCTGTGTGTTTCATTCTCAAGTTTTTATTGTTAAGTTCATATGTATGCAAGTTTCTGGTTTTCACTGTGTATGGTTATTTGGGGTTTTTTTGCTTCTTTTTTTTTTAACTTACTTTAATATAAATCTGCACTTGCATCCACTGCCTCAACAAAATCATGACACATAGCCACCTTACAAAATCTAGTGAAAAGCCTTCCCAAAAGAGTAGAGGCTGTTATAGCAGCAAAGGGGTGACCAAGTCCATATTAATGCCCATGATTTGGGAATGGGATGTTTAAGGACAGGTTGGGGTGTGATACTCAGTTGTCCACAAGCCTTTGGCCTTATAGTGTATCTTTGTTGCAGTTACATTTATATAAAACATTTCTAGACACTCAAAGTGATTTTACATAGGATGGGGTGGAATCTCAACCACCACTAGTGCATAGGATCCACTAATCTTATATTTCTATATTTAGTTTAACTGGAGATGTGAGGATGCAATGATATACAGTACTCTGCAACACAAGGTACATGTAAAGAAATGTTGTAAAGCAACAATGGGTTTAAAAGTAATTAAATTAAACATTTCTATATCTATAAAGAGTAAGACTGTCTGTTCATTTTCTTGACAATGTGATTACACATAAAATCACTCACATATGTATACATAAACAATATGTCCACAAAATGTCCTGTTTTCTGATAGATGTACAAATTGGCTCAACCGTATTAATGTACATAGGCTACATATCATATATGGCCATTCGATTTTTACACTTTTTTACAACAACCATATTCTCCTGAAGTATGCTTACGCTTCAAAATAAATAATATTTACCGGAAAAGTAATTTGAGAAATGATGATTCAATTATACCACATATGTATGCACTGTGTGAATGAAACTGTAAAAAGCTGCGTTTACACTAAACACATTAACATAAACATGTCATAATCATTCAGTGGGGTGGACATGCTGCATGATATAGACACAGACAAAACTTGTCCCTATCTCACACAGCCATAAAATTGCAAGGAGGTCACATAAACACATGCACACACTCACTTCAATCACCTGAAATAGGGTTACCAGAGGTCATAAATTTACACAACCTACAGAACTGTCAGGGAACATGGAGGGTCATAAAATATAGAGGGTCATAATTCAATCAGACATTTTGACAAAAAGTGTCTGTAATAACTTTCACAACCATCTTCCCGAATGGAAAAATCAGCATCTCCACACTGTTACTGTGGAAGGACTTCCACCCAGACACAATCCAATGGGTAAATGCAAACCTCTCCCGAGCCTGTGCACTCAAACCTAATGCGCACCTGGCACATCAACCCACACTGGACCTCATATGCCTTTATGACCATGTCCACCTATACAAAGCAACTGTTCCTGTCTTTGCCAAGATGCTAAAAGATGTTACCCTGAACCGGAACCTAAACACCACCCCCAGGAGAAAGAGAGCCAGGCAACACACACCTCGACTGATGAAGAACCATGTGAGACCTTCCCAAAGATCTGTCAGTGTGTGTGTGTGTCCTGCCTCCATTCTTTCCCCTCTCCCGGACTGAGCCGTTAAAAATGTGAGCGGTTGTTGTGTCCGGGTTCAGACCACTGCAGTGTATCGCAAGGCTCACCACCTCATTATACATGATTTATACTAATTATTCAAACTATTTATATTCATTAATGTTTAAGAGTAATGCAGGAATGGCACTGGATGTAAAAAGTAAAAGTACATTTTTGTGATTAAAAATTATCTTGAGTAAGAATATAAGTATGGCCAGTTAAACCTATTATTAAAAGTAACTTTTTTCAAAAAGTTACTCAAGTAAATGTAACGTGTTACTACCCACCTCTGATTATCTGTGTTTGTCAGGATGTGTAAATCATGTTGTGAATATGCTCTTTCTGTAACAATATATTTGATAAATGTTGCCACATGTTTAAATTAATGCATAAAATGTTTTAATATTTGGTTTAATTTTGATCGATTCACACAGTACAGCTACTATAACTATTGTATTTAAATTAACATGGGTAAACTGTATGTGGTAGAAGAATGCAGTTGTAATGTGGCTGTTGCATTTTGGGATAAAATAAGATATAAAAGTATATAAACTAATGAATAAAAGATAGATAATTAATATTGAGTCAAGTGAAATCTTAAAACCCAAAGACAGATGGTTTTTGACACTAGATAGTGTGGTGGTTGTGTAAGAGGACACCAGCACGAGAATAAGGAAGTTCAGACAGATGGACTTTCCTACAAAGCCTTACATCATGTCTGTTTATTCTAGTATTTTGAATTTGCTTACGTTTATGACTTCATCTCTTTGTCCTGCCCTGTTTGTGCTGTTTACCTGATCACCTGACCTCTGCCTGTTAATGATTACTGTCTTCTGCCTTATCCTTTGGACTCGTTGTCATCTCATTAAACTGCCATAGCTGCATTTGCTTCTGTCAGCACCTCCTTTAAGTGACAGAGGAAGCAAAAATGTAGGGTAAAGAAGAGATCTACAAAGATAAAGAAAGGAAGAAACTAAGAAAGAAAGAAAGAACTAAAGAAAAAATGAAAGAACAGCTATGTATTTAAACCATCTTTACTACTATTAGAAATATTAGACATATCTTTAAAATAAGTCAGCTATATGCTTAAAATCCAAATATTTCAATTGAAATCTCTGTGTGCGATGTCACATTTATGTGGTTATTGGATTTGGTGCTGAAATATGCCTTGATGAACATTTTACAGTACTGTGGACTAATAGTAAAAATATAGTATAAAACTATAGTAAATTATATAAAAAGGAGTGTGTGTGTGTGTGTGTGTGTGTGTGTGTGTGTGTGTGTGTGTGTGTATGTGTGTATACCAGAGAGAATTTCTGGTCAAAGATTTATAATCACACACACTCATTCTTTCCCCGGCCTCCATTCATGCGATTAAAGTGCTGCTGTGTGAACACATAAAAGAGTCAGACATAAGAATGCAGGTTTATATTTTTTCACTGCACTGCAAACATATTCTATTGCAATTCTTCTATGTCGGGTTGGATACCTTCAGCACCATTTTTAATGCCAAAGCAGATGAATGACGCAATGCCAAATGTTCGCCCAGCAATAACAAGAGGGCAGAAACCATGTAGAGCCTGGTAATAGGAACTTACAAACACAGGACACAGGTGGTGTGTGTGTGTGTGTGTGTGTGTGTGTGTGTGTGTGTGTGTGTGTGTGTGTGTGTGTGTGTGTGTGTGTGTGTGTGTGTGTGTGTGTATACGCACAGTCCGTGACCTCTAGCTGATCCATCTGTTATCACACATGAAATTATGTCAAAGATTTATTCCTCTCATTCTTCACTGGTCATCAGGAAGATAAACAGCATAGAGAGGAAAAGGGACACACATCAGTATGTTTATTTTGCTTTCCTAGTATATATTTGTGTTTTTGTAGATTGCGGACAACAATATGTACATATTCACACATAATATGTTACTATTTTGCCTTTTGATGATCATACTTAAGAGGAAGAAACCTTTCAGTAAAATAAGAACTAAAGTAGTGTATAAATGTTTTCATATTTTTAAAATGTTTTCAATGCACTCCATTTCATCCCAAAGATGTTTAGTGGGGTTAAGGTCAGGGCTCTGTGCAGACCACTCGAGTTCTTCCACTCCAATCTTGGCAAACCATGTCATGGCTTCGCTTTGTGAACAGGGGCATTGCCATGCTGGAACATGTTTGAGTCCCATAGCTCCAGTAAAGGAAATTGTAATGCTGCTGCATACAAAGACAACGTATACAGTTGTGTGCTTCCAACTTTGGAAGGCCCAAATATGGGTATGATTTTCTAGGTCTCCACAAACGTTTGGCCATTTATATAGTATAGTTAAATTTAAACAAACCCAGGTGCTCTGTTGGATAAAAAATATTTTCTGAACTAACAAGATTTTCTTTAATATCACATTTGCTGTGAATGATGTGTTTTTAGAAAAGTGTTTTCATATGCAGTTTTAGAAATTATACCCAATATAACTAACACTACATTAGTAACACGATCTGACACTTGCAAATTTGTAATAATTCACACAACTCAATTTGTATGAAAGGTTATAAAAATATTCGTGTTTGTTTTACTGTTTGGGTTTCTACTAAATTGTGCCTTTATTTCCTCTTGTCTCTTCACTTATTTAAGTGTCTTTTTATTTTAAAGTGTGTAATGTATCACAAAGGCTCACTATGTCATCCTATACATTGTACAATATGCATGATGACAATAAATTTTCTTTGACTTATTAAGATGAAGGTTTGGAATGGAGTTAATGTTCATACAATTTAGTTTTAAGCAAACAGTATGAAGTTTTCTTTATAGTTGACATTGTTTGACAATCTACATGGCAACAGCTTAAGAACAATGAGGCTACATCCATGCTTAATTACACTTATTTTGTTATTAACAAACATTAATTAAAAGAAGCTGCTGAAGAATGTTTTTTTTTTTCACATCTGTGAAAGAAAAAAAAATGACACAAATAATTAAACAGTCTTGTGTGTGTGTGTGTGTGTGTGTGTGTGTGTGTGTGTGTGTGTGTGTGTGTGTGTGTGTTTGTGAATGAGATTTTAATGAGAAAGCATGAGTAGCTAATACCAAACAGATAATACAGTGTTATTTAACACCCACCTAAACACACTGCATACTATTGAAGACAAGTGAAGGCATTTATTCATTTGCATTCATACACAGAATCCAGACAATACTAATTACCAGTCAGGGTTTTTACTTAGTTTGTCACAGGCCAGTCTCAGTGAGAGTGAACTAATTAGCTTCTAGGTACTTCAAGTCAGTTGTGCTCCAACAAGCTAATAAGAAATACATTACTTGATACATACATACATATTAGGTAGATATTATTAATGTTTAGAAAATGAAACTACAGTATGTCTGATTGATCAACACTATCCAGGTCAAAAAGGCCCAGATGTAACCATTCCTTGTGTTATATTTCAATTCTGGGCCAAACGTGGCCCAATTTCATCAATTTTGCTTTGTGACTGTGTTCTGGCAGTCAGATTCGGTTAATTTCATCAGCAGCATTCAGCTATGGTATGTGCCAGATGAAGTGCTAAATGTGGGCCAGCAATGAGCCATTTCTCATTTGCTATCAGGGAAATGTTTTATTTCTATTGCGTACTGAAGGACTTGTGTGATCTATACCACTTAACTCAATGAGTCTTGCCTACATTATTCAAAAGATTGACCTAGATATCAACAGTAAGCAAGCACAGGTTTGAGATTGATTTAAACACTAAACTAATCACATTAGGAATGGTACAAATTCAAAACAAGTGAAACTAATTTACTAATTTACTTTATTTCCTATGAATGAATCTTTCATTTAAGCATAACTTTACATTATACATAATTGCTATTATCTTAATGACTATTAACAGACATAATAACAGTGGAAATAATATTGAACATTATTTTCATTAAATATATTTCCAATGAGGTTATTCACATGAAATTTTCACCAGACATCAGTCTTAACTGAAGAAATCAACACATATAAATAAATCCCAACATTAAAGTCCATAAATAAAGTTATGTGGAACCATAAAGGAACCAGCTGAAATCCATAAGTAGTTAGAAAGTAATTATACCCTCTATCTGTGCAAATTAATATCAGCTGGGTTAGTAAATTGATGGTCTATAAGAAAGGCTTTTCGTTACAAAGGTATCACACAAGAAATATCTCATGATGAGTAAATGCAAAGAGCTCTCCCAAGACCTTCACAACCTTATGATTGTGATATCGATCGAATAGGACACAGATGTATTTAAAAACTTCTGAATCCTCCAGTAAGCACCATTGGGGCCATTATCCGCAACATCACGCCATCATCAACCGGCCATGCAAAGGAGCTCCTTGCAAGATTTCTGACAAGGGAGTCAGAAGAATAGTCAGAAGAGTAGCCCAAGAACCAAAGACCACTCGGAAAGAGCTCCAGAAACACTTGGAGGCAGCAGGTGCCATCGTCACAGAGAAAACAATAGGCAATGCACTCCACTGCTCACGCTCACCCCACAAGACTCCATTACTAAATTATTACATTACTGCTTAAATTTTGCTACAACTCATTTGGACAAGCCTATGAAATACTGGGAGAGTATAGTCTGGTCAGACGACAGCAAAATTGAAGTTTTTGGCAGTCATACTACACACCATGTTTGGATAAGAAATGGCACTGCACATCACCCTTAAAACACTATATCAACAGTGAAGTTTGGAGGTGGAAGCGTCATGGTGTCGGGCTGTTTTTCATCATATGGTACTGGCAGACTTCATATAATTGAAGGAACGATGAATGGAGCCCTTTACCGGGAGATTCTTCAGAAGAAACTGCTGCCATCCACCAGGATGATGAAGATGAGAAGTGGCTGGACCTTCCAGCAGGACAACAATCCAAAGTAGAGATGCACCGATACAAAATTTTTCAGCCGATACCAATTACCAGATTACCAGAGTGATATTGGCACATTAACACATTAACTAAATTCTTTAGATTCAAGTAAGATTTCTTAACTTATTGAATGTTATTAATTCATATTAACAGAATTAATTGACTGAATTCTAAAAAACCTCCTGTTAGACTCAAATTCACTCACCACAAACAAAAGCATTTCTACTTCATTATTGACTGGTAATATATAATATAAACTTTTTTATATATTAACATTAACATGAAATATACTAGTCTACAAATATATTTTTCTGTGCAATATATACTTTTTTGTCAACACATCTTTATTTAAATCTTTCAACGGTGTACTGGCGCTTTAATTCAGCCCGAGCAGCTCGCAGCGCGGCAAAAAAAAAATTAGACTCGACACAGAAACTCCCGCTTCACAGCGTCTGGTGTAAAAGCACTCATTTGTTAACATGCACGTGGAACAAAATACACACTGCTTCTACTCAACTGTAGCATACCGTGTAAAATTTTAGCAGTACAGAGATTATAGAGATTACAAACTGCAGTTTTGTCATCATTCCACACGAGACATCTTCTTTACACACAGCACAAATTCGATGTGTTTTCCCACCCTCTTTTGATTGACAGGATATAAACGGCCCTAATCATTGGCCATCATCTAAATCATCCAAATCATCATTGGCAATCGTCTAAACTATCGGCCAATGGCTGATTGCATGAAAAATTGCCTTTTTCGGCCGATGCCAATTATTGGCCGATACATCGGTGAATCTCTATTTCAAAGCATACAGCAAAAGAAACTCCCAACTGGTTTCAGAAAAAAAAATAATAAGGCATTAGAATGGCCCAGTCAATCATCTGACTTTAATCCAATTGAACAAGATTTAAAGTATGTTTAGAAGAATGGACTAAAATCACACCTGAATACTGCACCGATTAATTTCTTCATACAGGAAGTGTCTTGAAGCTCTCGTTGCAAACAAAGGCTTCTCCACTAATTATTAAATAAATTTCAGTTAGCGTGTTCAATACTTTTTTCCTGTGTCATTCCTCTTTATTACACATAACTTCATTTATGGACTTTAATGTTTGGATTTCTTGAGTTAATTCCAAAGTCTGGTGAACATATCATGTGAATAGCCTCATTGGAAATATATTTACTGAAAAAAAATGTTGACACATTCAATGCTTATTTCCCCCACTATATGTTTTCATAAAGGTCACCAAATTACCCACAATTCCCCAACCACACTCAGCAGAGCATATGGTTGCTTTGACCCATGCTGGTCTTTTCACTCTGCTGCATCTTAATGTTGATGTAAACACACACATCTCTGGCAACATGTTTGCATAACACATTCAACATGGGGTATTTAAGAGATGTGTATGATCAGCATTAGGTAATAAACATCAAGAGCATTTCTACAACTGGAAATTTTTCACCTACTCAAATTTTCCTTCCTTGAACACACAATTAATTTCCACTGTTTCTCTAAGCTATTTATCTATTTACAATGCAGTGACCTTGTTACCATATATGACATTTTATCTTATGGTAATACTGTAATGACTGTGCCGGTGCCAGTCTGTCATTTCGTTATGCTTAATGAATGAATCATCTACCCGAAAAATATAAACAGTGACGCTGCTGCTGCTGCTTCTGCTGGTGTGTGTGTGTGTGTGTGTAAGTATATAGTGTGTATATTAGGGTGTAACAGTATAGCGTATTTTATTGTCCTATATGTATCCAGGCCATCAAAGGAACTGTAGAAGATCCAGAGTTTAATAAAGTTATATTCTGTGTTAGGACCCACGGTTCAAAGGGAAAGACCTCTAAATAAGGGAAGCCAGGAATGACAGACACAAACAGATTTCAATTAAATTGTGGTATATTGTGCAAATCGGAAAGTGTATATACAACTATACATAGAACATAATACCTGGCATATCTTCAGGGTGGGCCAAGGCCAAAATAATAAACAAAATAATTCTTGGTTTAGAGAGTTAGTTTACCTAAAAGATGAACAACAAAAATAAAAATGTACTTCCATAACTCCCTAATCCAAAAACAGAGACAAAAAGGACCCCATTCCCAAAAGAAATGGCAGCCATGCCCCTACTGCCAGTAAACCGAGTGAAACATATATACAATGGTGAATATACACATAAACAGGTTCAGAGATATCCAAACTCACAGTCATAAACAGGCAAAAGTCAGAACCAGAACAGCAGCCAGAACAAAAATACTATAACCATATGGGCAAGCAACATGAACCGAAAACAATATCCTAACACCACCAAATCACAGGTAACCACCTCCAACATCCTCCCCTCTCTCTCTCTTCTCCTATTTAAATATGGTCACCATTCATTGATGTCAACTCTGGGAGGGAGTTCGGACCTGCACACAAAACTTTGCACAATACACACACACACACACACACACACACACACACACAAAAAGGCTTGTAACAACCCCCACCATAGTGTGAACCTAAAAATGTTTACAAAAAAATAATAAAAAAAAACAACAACCCTTCGATAACATCAAGCTTGTGATGGCGTATCAGCTAGTATATTTTGGACACCCTATTTATGAGCAGTCACTAAATTAAACCTTGTACAATAAGAGACCAGCACATAAGCCTTTGATTAGTCTTACACATATGGTGTAAAAAGCCTAGGGATTTATGGTCGGTAAAGACTTGTACGGGAGTGGCACTATCACTTTTCATACCAGGCCAATAAAAATAACGTAAGGCCTGCTGGTACGTCTTATGGACCCCTGCATGTCCAGAACAAGGATGATCATGAGCTAATGTCAGAACATGACTTCTCAGTGGGCTAGGAAATACCACCTGAAATGCTTCCAACCAACCATCAGTGGAACTAGAAGGAGACCATTTCCTCATTAACACCCCATCGTCAATAAAATATAATGTCTGACAAGGTTCGGATTCAGACCGACCGTTTACGGATTCAAAACACTATGCTAACAAAGTGTCTAATTGCTGAGCAGCCACTAACTGGACACAAGACACAGGTAGATTTAGGATGGACCTCTTCCTCATGTGGTACTTCATAGGTACTATAAAATTCCTTACAGGGCTCCACTCGAAATAGAAAGGATGCAGATAAATCAGCATATATCTTTTGTTGGGCACGCATTAACACACAAACAGGCAACACAGAGGAGTGCTGGTCACCAGGCTGAGAGTTAGCACTGACAGTTTCTGAAACTACTTCAGGTAAGGAAAAGACTTTATTTCCAGCTATCTTATTCCCTAGAATGACAAACACCACTGACTGGCAGAGCTAGATGAACAGCCACCTTCACCAGACCTGAGAAACCCTCAGTTTCCAAATATACCGTGTGCAGAAGCACACAAATTACAGCCACTTCTATGCCTTGGATTAAAACATCAATGCCTGAGTAAGAAGCTTCAGAGAAGGGTAACACACTTTCTAGCACAAAAGACTGAGCAGCACCAGTGTCTCTCAGCACGCGTACAGGCTCCTTTACATCATCAGGATCTAAGGACACATATCCGGAATATACAAAAGATTCAAATACTGGCTCAATTGGACAAAAACTTTCAGAAATGCTGTGTGAAGCTGCAGCTGCATTAACCTTTTTTAACCTTGGTCTGTTGCCTCGTTTGCTTTCACTTAATACTGGGCAATTTGCGATGATGTGACTTGGCTCATGATAATAAAAATAGTCATGAGACCCAGCTGAGGGATTAGAAAAAGTACGGATTTTACTCACAGGCTTCGACAAACGTGCTGACACATCTTTCAGAGATGGAGGACTGAACATGACTTTATGGGTCAAAACAAACTCATCTGTGAAAATAGAAGCTTTGGACAGTGTATAAATTTTCTGCTCAATCAAATGCACCACCAGTGATTCTGGCAAACATTCTTAAATTCTTTTAACAATATCAGTTCCTTAAAATGAACAAAATTCCTCATGCTAGCTGAACACCATGTATCACATAGCGTGGCTTGTGGGCGAATTCCACATAGGTTTGGTGCAACGACTTAACAGTGTTCCTAAAATTTTGCCGGTAAGCTTCTGACACACGCTCATATGCGCGGAGAACTATAACTTTAACAGTGTCATACTCTAAACTCTGTTCTAATGTGAATGTGAGGGCAGAACACACTTCTTGTGCTTTACCAGATAGTATACACTGCAATAACAACATTCACAAACTTTTTGGCCAGTGTAAATTAATTGTGGTTATTCTCTCAAATACAGCAAAATAAGCATCTAGTTTGTCTTCTCGAAATACAGGCACTAGCCGTATGTGTCGGCTAACATCAAAGGCAGGCGGCCTCACCGATGAGGAAAACCCTGGAGCAGGCAGCGGGCTGGAGTGTTTAGCATCAATGAGATATGGGAAGGTTGCTATCGGGGAGCTAAATTTCCGTGGCAGGGGCACTGGCTTCCATTGCTAAGCAGCCAGGTCAAGCCTCCTCTCTTCAGCGTCCAGTTCCCGCTCATGAACTCGCAGTAGCTGTGTCTGGAACTCTTGCCGCTTAATTTCCAGCTCAAGCTCTTTTAGCACTACTTGCCAACCGGGATTCACTGCGCCGATCTGAGGCTGTTCAAGACCTGAATCAACCTTATCCTCTGGCTCAGTCATGGCCTCTGCCCCGCCAGTAACCTGGAGAGGCTGGGTAGGCTGCATGGCAATACCTGGAAGTGGTTCACACTCAGGTAGAACCTGTTAAGCCACAAGTGCCTCATACAACACCGCTTTAACTACCTTTTTGCTAGCTGTACAGGGAAGTGACACATGGAAAAAGTCTCCAATAAGCAGCAGATCATCCTTCCTGCACCTATCAAAATGATCTAGCATAGGACACAATGTAAACATAATTAAATGAAATGCACCAACACAACCTGACACAATACACACACACACAAAGGCTTGCCATCCCAAAGATTAGCGAGTTTTAACATTTGCCAATTGCTGAAAAAGTCATGAACACCTCTGGGTTAAAATCAACATACAGATACAGATAGTCAGAGCAGTAAAGAGGTAAAAGATTAATATTAAAGGTACAAATAATTTTCCTGTGAGGGTACCACAGTACAGATGTATTTAGTGTTTATGTTTTGGTTAATTTGTGCTAGCTCTTAAAGAAAACCTACTTTTTACTTTTTACATTTTCATTTATAGCTTCTGGGTACTTATTATAAATATTACATTTACATACTTATTACTTATATTATTGTCTTTATTTAATTCGGCTACCATCATAATTAATTTATGTAATTTAAATCATTTTATAAATTATATAATTATATTTTGCGCACAGCGGCTTAGTGGTTAGCACGTTTGCCTCACACCTCCAGGGTCGGGGGTTCGATTCCCACTATGGCCCTGTGTGTGCGGAGTTTGCATGTTTTCCCTGTGCTGCGTGGGTTTCCTCCGGGTACTCCGGTTTCCTCCTCCAGTCCAAAGACAAGCATGGTAGGCTGATTGGCTTGTCCAAAGTGTCCGTAGTATATGAATGGGTGTGTGAATGTCTATGTGATTGTGCCCTGCGATGGATTAGTACCCTGTCCAGGGTGTATCCTACCTTGTGCCCTATGCTTCCTGGGATAGGCTCCAGGTTCCCCCGTGACCCTGAAGAAGGATAAGCGGTATAGAAGATGGATGGATGGATAATTATATTTTGAGTATATACAATTTAATTATACTATATTTGTATGTATTCATACATTTAATATATTATATATTTCATTTATTATAATTTAATGAAATCTATACTTAAAACATCCAATCTGTTATGATGTAGACTACACACTGATGACGACAATGAACCCAACAGCGGGAAGGTTTATTGATCCAGCGATAACAGACTGAGTGAATGAAATGATGATGGCGAGGGAACAAAGATGAGTTGCAAATGATGGCTGAGTAAAACAGAGCAAAAACAGAAGAAGATGTTCTTCTAAACTGAGAGACAAAGGAAAGTAGTAATCCACAGGAAGTTGAGGACGATAATATCCAGAGAAATCCACTAGTCCTGTATAAGACTTGACGTGATAGTGCGTATTATAAAGAGTCCTTGATAAGTGTGTGATTGTGTGCAAGTGATAGTGATTAGAAGTCCGGAGCATGTAAGGGGAGCCCGGTGTTGGTGTGACACAATCACATCTCATTCTCAGGCAGCAGAGATGACTGCAAGTACAGGTGCATCTCAAAAAATTTGAATATCATGGAAAAGTTCATTTTTTTCCCTATAGTCTAATTCAAAAAGTGGAACTTTCATATATTCTAGATTCCTTACACATAAAGTGAAATATTTCAAGCCTATTTTGTTTTAATCTTGATGATTACAGTTTACAGTTCATGGAAATCAAAAATCCAGTATCTCAAAATATTAGAATAAATAATTTATAATACAGAAATGTTGACCTGAGAAGAACTCTAATCAGATAATTAACTAAAAACACCTGAGCCTTTTCCTGAGCCTTTAATCTCTCATTCTGGTTCAGTACACACAACCACAATCATGGGGAAGATGAAAATAAATTTTGCATTTTATTTGGAAATCAAGGTCCCAGAGTCTGGAGGAAGAGTGGAGAGGCACAGAATCGGGGGGGTGAGAAAAAAAAAAACCTTTTCCATGGTATTCTATTTTTTTTTTTAGATGCACCTGTACATGTAGGTAAAGGTTTATTGCAACAGGTAACAAATGCAAGTTGAAATTCAAAAACAGAGGCCATCAGCAAACAGACTTTGAACAGACAGCAGTGTTTGAATCACCATGAGTAAAATGAGTGAAACTTTGCATCTGAGTCTGGGTTATTTATATGTGTGTGCTTCACTGAGTCCAGGTGTGTGCATATAATAATCTGGTGACCTTGAACAGGAGAGAACCTCTTGGTGGTTTCTGAGCATGTGAGACCATGGCAGAGTCTGATACTAATATGACACGCATATAAATACAGTTATAACCTTGTCACTTACTGTAACCTTTTTAAAAAAAAAATGAAAAAATAATGTCAATCTCCGAGTATGAATATTACTACCTATGTTCATTCATTCATTCATTCATTCATTCATTCATTCATCCATTCATTCATGTTCAATGACCATTTTATCCTGATCAGTATTGTGGTGGATCTGGAGCCTATCCCAGGAATACTGGGTGTGAGGCAAGAATTCACTCTGGACATTACCCCAGTCCATTTCACTGCACCATGCATGCACACATTAAGACCTAGTTGCAATTAAACATAACCAATTCAACTTCTGGCATGGTTTTGGGAAGTGAGAGGAATCACACTGGGTACCCTGGAGCTGTGATGCAGTAATGCTTCCTGCTGCACTACAGTGTGTGCGTGTATATGTGTGTTTGTGTGTTTGTGTGTGTTTGTATGAGTGTATGTTTGTGTGTGGGTGTGTGTGTGTGTGTGTGTGTGTGTGTGTGTGTGTGTGTAGGGCATAGATTCTCAGTAGCTTGATCAAACAAAGATGTTTTTCTTTTGCAATTGGAACAAATGAATACTGAGCAATATGAATCTTATATAGCAACGAGAAAGACTGTCTCTAGCTTCAACTAAAACTTACTAACATTTCATTAGCTTGCCCATTTCAGTCCTGGAAGAAACACGTGTGTACAGAAGGTCCAATCACTCACTCTTTGTATCTGCGTGTCTGCCTGGTTTAGAGATTTACTGGGCTGCCAAGCATTCAGTTGATGCAACCCCTTCTGTTAGAGTTACCTCTAGTGGGAAATCAGAGAAGCACTCATCTAATCCATTGAGTCTGATTTGTCCTCGAGTGCTTTATTTGCAAAACATACACAAACTTTGTCTTTTCCTCTTAGCACTCTTCCCATTGTGTGATGTCTAACTCTCCTATTTTTTCGACAAACTGTCAAACAGTACAGACAAAAAAGGAATTCAAATACTATCTTTCCCAACCAGGAATTTCCATATTAGGTTCAGTTTGGACCTTCGCTTGTGCTCAAATAGAATTGTGTTCTCTGTGTTTATTATACATTAGCATTGCACACTCTTTTGGTACCCATAACTTTGGAAGTTGAAATTTTCTAATTGCTCATAGTTCATGAGTAATCACATGTAGACATGTATTAATATGGTGTAACTCATGATTGGCTAAGAGTTTAGGTTTTAGGCAGTTAAGGCCTATGCCAGAGTTCCTTACACAGCACCCTTATTTCCCATTTGCCTGAAGCTTTAACCATTTGCACAGCAAGCCAAACTTGTCTACATTATTCCTTGTAGAAAGCACAAATATATACAGTATCTCACAAAAGTGAGTACACCCCTCACATTTTTGTAAATATTTGATTATATCTTTTCATGTGACAACACTGAAGAAATGACACTTTGCTACAATGTAAAGTAGTGAGTGTACAGCTTGTGTAACAGTGTAAATTTGCTGTCCCCTCAAAATAACTCAACACACAGCCATTAATGTCTAAACCGCTGGCAACAAAAGTGAGTACACCCCTAAGTGAAAATGTCCAAATTGGGCCCAAAATGTCAATATTTTGTCTGGCCACCATTATTTTCCAGCACTGCCTTAACCCTCTTGGGCATGGAGTTCACCAGAGCTTCACAGGTTGCCACTGGAGTCCTCTTCCACTCCGCCATGACGACATCACGGAGCTGGTGGATGTTAGAGACCTTGTGCT
The DNA here is from genome assembly GCF_001660625.3 of Ictalurus punctatus. Lineage (NCBI taxonomy): Eukaryota > Metazoa > Chordata > Actinopteri > Siluriformes > Ictaluridae > Ictalurus > Ictalurus punctatus. Next base: position 25,132,743 of record NC_071284.1, read on the forward strand.
CCTCCACCTTCCATTTGAGGATGCCCCACAAATGCTCAATAGGGTTTAGTCATCACCTTCTCCCTCAGCTTCTTTATCAAGGCAGTGGTCGTCTTGGAGGTGTGTTTGGGGTCGTTATCATGCTGGAATACTGCCCTGCGGCCCAGTCTCCGAAGGGAGGGAATCATGCTCTGCTTCAGTATGTCACAGTACATGTTGGCATTCATGGTTCCCTCAATGAACTGTAGCTCCCCAGTGCCGGCAGCACTCATGTAGCCCCAGACCATGACACTCCCACCACCATGCTTGACAGTAGGCAAGACACACTTGTCTTTGTACTTCTCACCTGGTTGCCGCCACACACGCTTGACACATCTGAACCAAATAAGTTTATCTTGGTCTCATCAGACCACAGGACATGGCTCCAATAATCCATGTCCTTAGTCTGCTTGTCTTCAGCAAACTGTTTGCGGGCTGTTGTGCATCATCTTTAGAAGAGGCTTCCTTCTGGGACGACAGCCATGCAGACCAGTTTGATGCAGTGTGCGGCGTATGGTCTGAGCACCCACCCCTTCAACCTCTGCAGCAATGCTGGCAGCACTCATATGTCTATTTCCCAAAGACAACCTCTGGATATGATGCTGAGCACGTGTATTCAACTTCTTTGGTCGACCATGTAGAGGCCTGTTCTGAGTGGAACCTGTCCTGTTAAACTGCTGTATGGTCTTGGCCACCGTGCTGTAGCTCAGTATCAGGGTCTTGGCAATCTTCTTATAGCCTAGGCCATCTTTATGTAGAGCAACAATTCTTTTTTTTAGATCCTCAGAGCATTCTTTGCCATGAGGTGCCATGTTGAACTACCAGTGACCATTATGAGGGAGTGTGAGAGCAATGACACCAAATTTAACACACCTGCTTCCCATTCACACCTGAGACCTTGTAACACTAACAAGTCACATGACACCGGGGAGGGAAAATGGCTAATTGGGCCCAATTTGGACATTTTCACTTAGGGTTGTACTCACTTTTGTTGCCAGCGGTTAAGACATTAATGGCTGTGTGTTGAGTTATTTTGAGGGACAGAAAATTTACACTGTTATACAAGCTGTACACTCACTACTTTACCTTGTAGCAAAGTGTCATCTCTTCAGTGTTACATTAAAAGATATAATCAAGTATTTACAAAAATGTGAGGGGTGTACTCACTTTTGTGAGATACTGTATACATATATGGCATGATTTCCCCTCACTCTAAGCGCTGGAGCATGCTACGCTCTCCAAAGCACAAGCACGTGCTTCCAGGTTTTAGTGACATTGACTTTATTTACTTCTGACACATGTGTTTAGTTGTGATTTCTGTCCTGTCTCTGCCCCTGTATTGTCATTGGTTGTTTCCCATATGTGTCCTTAGTGTCAGCTGATTTGTGTTTCACCCCTGATATTTATGTTTAACATTTAAACCCCTCATGTCTCTTTGTTCGTCGCAAAGTATTATGTGAGTTTTCCAGAAACGAAGCCTTGTTTCATGTGTCATAGCTTTGATCTTGTTCTCACCCTTGTTCTTTGATTCTGTTTTGCCTCGTTTATTCCCATTTGCTAATCGCCTTACCTTTGCTTGTGTGGCAGGGTAAGTCATTTGGTTATCCTATTGGTTCTGCTTGGGATATGGGTTTGGGAGACCAATAGGATGAGAGCTACCCAATTATTTAAGGACCCTTATTTTGGTAAGTGGATAGGTGTCTTGGTGATTCTGAGTTCCTTGCTCCCTATGGCATTCCCACTTCCGTTCAGGCTTTGTCACGCGTAATGTGTTGAATACCTCAAGGCTAACTTGTTGTTTTTATAGTCTTAGAGAGGCGAATTGGCGCTGGAGATTGGTGCTAGTGGCTGAATGATGTGTGTGTATATCGAGCTGCGGTACCTGTGAGTGATCATACAACTTTGTGTCTGGTATTTGTTCAAGCTAATGGTAAGTTCACCTCTCCCTTTTTCACATTAGGACTTAGATTTAGGTTGATACTCTGAACTTTGTGTTAAGGTGAGAGTGGGAAGTTGAGCTAAGTCTTCTCTAAGATAACCCCCTAGCTGAAGACGCTACATGTGACGCCGCTGCTGTTTTGCTTTAGTGCATCAACAATTGTTTTACTTATTTGCTCCAATAATTGTTTTGCTTTATTGCTTCAATAACTGTTTTACCTTATGTACTGTTTTGCTTCATGGTTTTATGTACTTTGTTTTACTTTAGTTTTGGGTGTATGTCTGGTTTGTTTTGTAACCACATATGGTAAGAGTGAGTAGTCTGAGAGTGGTAAAATTAGTGTTTTCTAGCCTCAAACCTGTTACAGGTTTGTTGTTCCACCTAACCACTTTACTACTGAGAGGGTGTATGTTAAGCCTTACTGTCTCCATGCTAGATTGGCCATAATTGTCACTTGTACTGTTTAACATAATTCTGGTTCTGCTTGGGTGCTATCCACTGCCTCTATTTCATGTGGGGGTGTCAGTGGGCCTGGGTGTTATAGCTACCATACCACAGTGTCTGTAATATTTGTCTTTCTGTGTCTTGTTGTTTAGTGTTTGTGTAACTTTGGGTTAACTGGTGTCTTCTTTCTCTCCAGGAGGTAGTGAGTCTTGGTGGGAAAGCTAGCTGCATTTATTCGGTGGTGTGTGCTCAGCGTGCCAACACAACAACCAACAACGTGTGTGTGTGTGTGTGTGTGTGTGTGTGTGTGTGTGTGTGTGTGTGTGTGTGTGTGTGTGTGTGTGTGGTTTTTCTTTTATTTTTGTGTGTGAGACTTGCAGTGGGTTTGGATGACTTCCTGAGTTGTAGCTGGCCTGCCTTGTCCCTACCGGGCCTGGAGAAGTTCTTAGTCTTTAAAATGCTTGTGCTTCATGGGAAAGTGATTGATTTATATTTTCATGTCAAGTTTTAAATGATACTTAAGTGTCATAATAAAATATAATTCTTATATTTGTACTCGGGTCTCACTCATGTTCCTTGCCCCGATTGGTGAAACTTGTGTGCCTTTTTGTTTGGGAGTATTTCCCTGGTTCTCACCCAGGGTGGTGTAGTTGGATTTACTGAATTTGGGATGGATGTTTTCCCTCCACTTGGGAATATTGCCACATTTTTGGTGTAGTTGTCAGGATAAGCGTCTCCCTTCACACTGAATATGACAACGGCTATGTTGCACGATTTGGATTTTTCTGCCTGTCTTTCGTATAACAAAGCTCTGATCTGTATTTGCATCCATCCAAACCTCCATTATATGGTGTGTGTGAGAGAGTGGGGGGGGGGTAAGTATTGGCAATATTTATTTTGGTGAATATATTCCCAATGAGGCTGTTCACATGAAATTTTCACCAGACATCAGTATTAATTCAAGAAATCTGGAAGTAAAAAGAATTCACAACATTAAAGTCCATAAAGTTATGTGTTTAAAAAAGTGGAATGACACAAACATGCTAAAAAAAAAAAAAAGCAGTTCTCCAAGGTAAGGAACCAGCTGAAATCCATAAGTAATTATACCCCCTATCTGTACAAAGTAATATCAGCTGGGTCAATAAATTGATGGTCTATAAAAAGGCTTTTTGTCACCAAGGTGTCACACAAGAAACATCTCATGATGGGTAAAAACAAAGAGCTCTCCCAAGACCTTCACAACCTTATTGTTGCGAAACACATTGATGGAATGGGATACAGACATATTTCAAAACTTATGAATCTTACAGTAAGCACCATTGGGGCCATTATCCACAAGTGGAAGAAACGCCATTCTGTCATCAACCGGCCAGGCATGGGAGCTCCTCACAAGATTTCTGACCAGGGAGTCAGATTGCAGATATTGGAGTTTATTGTTCTGGCCACATCTGCAGTACTTATACCTCCAAGAAAACTAGGCATCTTTCTTCTCGTGCTTTTCAGAGTTAGAAGAAAGGTCTCCTTAGTGTCCAAAGTTATTGTAACTGTGACCTTAATTGCCCACTGTCTGTAAACTGTTAGTGTCTTAAGGACTGTTCCACGGGTGTATGTGCAATAATTGTTTATGGTTCATTGAAAAACGTCTGGGTAGTGCTGTGTATGCAAGATTACTTAAACTTTTTGATATTAATCCTCACTCTGCCTCTCCATCTCCATTGTTACACAGAGATCGAGCTGCTTGTGTCTGAATTTGTTGCAAATAAAAATATTGCTTTGGAAATCCCCAAAATACTGTCAAATCCACTGTTAACACAGTTTCAAAGCATGATCCAATAGGTTTGTCTTTTTTGCAATCCTTTGTTTTTACAGAAATTAATGGTATCATGTAGGAGTACAAAGAGGTTTTTTTTTTTTTTAATTTTTAATTATTTTTTTTTTTTTATTTCTTTTTTTAAATAAAGCCAGTTAAGTTTAAGATCAGGTGGAAAAATTTACCATTTTCCAACTTTACCTGCTGGTAGTTATGTGAACTCTATTAATGAATGTTATGTGAACTCTGTGGCTCTGTTTTATTCATTTGAATACTTAGGACAGCTTAATTTATAAATATATTAATTATAAATAGGCCGTGTTCCATTCAGAATAAACTAATTTTATAAACAAAAAACAAAAAGAATTAAAGCTGCAAGCAGTGAGGAACGGGCCCTCGCACCTGGTTGTACATTGGGGCTGCTCTGCCAGGGGAATGTCATTCTTTGTTTTTTTGTACATTTTAGCACTTACATGTTGTTAGGAATGTATCACGATGTACAATGTATAATTTCTTGCTGCCAGCAGGTGGTGCTATGACTACAACTGATTATTGGCATATAGATGTCTTCAGGCCTGGACTTTCATCAAAAATGTGAAGTTTGGAGTAGATTGGCCTTAGGTGGAGTCAGATACAACCATGTGAACTTTTTAGAACTTGATGAGAGCAATGACTATGGTAAATCTCGTGCACATCGGAGCAACTTCATTCTGCCCATTGCCTGCATTCGGGGGCGCTATGGAGCTCCTCGACCACGCCCATGCCAATGCATCTGCCAAGTTTCGTGAGTTTTCGGGTATGTTTGGGCCCTTAAAATCCCATGAAAGCATGAAAATAATAATAATAGCAATAATAATTAAAGCTGCTAGCATCGATGAAAGGGCCCTCGCTCCCGGATGCACACTATGACTATACCTGAATACTGGCATGTAGATGTCTTCAGGCCAGAATTTGTATAAAACTTGCATGTTAGGAGTGTCACAATGTAAAATGTATAATTTCCTGTTGCCAGCAGGTGGCGCTATGACTATACCTAAATATTGGCATGTAGATGTCTTCAGGCTGGGACCTTTGTAAAACCCGTGAAGTGTGGAGCATATTGGACATTCTATGTTTGAGTTATAACAACTTCCTTTTTCGTGGTGAAACATCGAAATTTGTGAGATCACCACACCCACGCCATGCAGAGAAAACTCAAAAGCTTCACGATTTAGCATCGGCAATGCCTTTAAATGAGACTGACCAAATATGATGCAGATCTGATGAAAGCTCTAGGAGGAGTGCGTTAATGTACCAGGCCTGGAAATGGCAAAAAAATGGCGCAAAATTTTTTGAGAAAAATCAAAATGGCTTACTTCCTGTTGAGTTTAGGGTATGGGTTCAAGAGACCTTTTTGTACGTATTTGCATCTTACACATGCTTACCGAATTTCGCACATGTACGTGAAACGTAGCCCGAGGAGCACATCGGTGAAATTTTGTAGGTGGCGCTATCGAGCCATTTTGCCACACCTAACTTAAATGACCAAATAAAAGTATCATTTTGCCATACTTTATTAAGTGTGCCAAATATCCTGAGTTTTGGAGCATTTCAGTGGTGTCAAATGTACATTTAAAACGTAGGGGGCGCTATGGAGCCTATATGGCACAACTATGATAAAATGCAACATCATATCAATTAATGTCATAAGACAAATAGATATGCAAAGTTTCATGGATGTTCAGCCATGTTAAGTCTCTCAAAACACGTGGGAAACTTTGAAAATCCAACATTTCATCCAATATGGCCGACATCCTGTTGGGCGGAGTCAGATAAAACCAAGTGAACTTTGTCACATTTTATGAGAGCAGTGACTCTGTTAAATCTTGTGCACATGGGGGCAACTTCACCATTGCCTGCATTTGGGGGTGCTGTGGAGCTCCTCGACCACGAATATCCAGGCTGTAATAATGAATGAATGTGTTTGGTGTAGACCACCCCGCAGCAGCACACAGATCCTGTAAGGATACCCCTTTGGAAAAAGCCTTCATGGAGGCGACCGCCCTAGTGGAATGAGCCCCTATGCCCAGAGGCGTAGCGAGACCGCCTCATAAGCAATAGAGATTGCTTCCACTATCCAATTAGAGATGCACTACTTTGACACAGCATCACCTCTACTGCCATCGCAAAGAAGACCAGCAGCTGCTCCATCTTACGCCACTGGCCAGAGCGGTGGACCTAAGTACAGAGAGCCCTTAGTGGAAACAGCAGGTGCATTTTCTCTTGTTCTGGGGTGGGGAATGGAGGAGGGCAGAAAGCCTGCAACACCACAGGGTGGGCAGCTGATGTAGGCACTTTAGGAATATAATCCGGCATAGGATACAGGAAGGTCTTGGCTAATCCAGGGGCAAAGTCCAGGCAGGAAGGGGAAACAGAGAGAGCTTGTAGATCTCCTACTCGCTTGAGGATGTTGCTCCACAGAGGTTCCGTCAACAGGGGCATGGCTGGCCGAAATGGCGGCCACGTAACCCTGATTGTAGAAGGAGTCCACCCTGCTGAGATATGTTCTTGTAAGAACTCTGGGACTCTAGCTATTGCACGGTTCACTGGGTCTAGCTGACGTTCCTCACACCACAAGACAAAAAGCTGCCACTTGAGTGCATACAATTTCCTTGTGGATGGTGTTCTAGCATTTAACATGGTCTCTATGACCTCAGTTGTGAGACCAGAACCTATGAGCTAGTGCCCCTCAGGGGCCAGGCCCACTGTTTCCATAGTTCTGGCCGAGGGTGATAAATCAGCCCTCCGGCTTGAGACAGTAGATTCACTCTAAGGGCTCAAATGGGGCACCTGACAGACCTTCCAGGACCACAGAAAGGTCCCAGGAAAGTATGCGTGGCCTGCAGATGGGTCTCAGCCGCCTGACACCACGCATAAACCTCGAAGTTAGAGGATGTTGCCCCACAGAGGCTCCATCAACAGGGACGTGGCTGGCCGAAATGGCGGCCACATAAACCCTGATTGTAGAAGGAGCCCACCCCACTGAGAAATGTTCTTGTAAGAACTCCAGGACTTTAGCTATTGTGCAGTTCACTTGGTCTACAGTGGGTCCCTGTGGAGGGGAATCTCCCAAGGAGTACCATCTAGTAGGAATATTATCTCTGAGAACCATATTCGAGCTGGCCAATAAGGTGCTACTAGCAGCAGACATGACATGGGTACATGTTCTATGGCCCCTTTGTCCAAGAGGGATCTTACTTCCTGCACTAATATCAGGCTCTGGACTGTACTGACTATTTTGATGAGCACACCTCTGAACCGGGGAGGTCGAGCTATGAACTGGACCCGTTAACCCTTTTCTCCGGTAGACAGAACCCATGGAGACACATTTGGTAGTAGTTTCCACGCTGCCAGCTGGTGTTTTAGTGACGTTAATTACTCCACATTCTGTTGGAGGGAAAGCATCAGATTTCCGTTGCCTTGTGACAGCTCGCTGACCAGAGCACACTGAAAACTTGGGATCGCCTTTGCTAGGGGAGGCCTTACAGTAGCACTGGGGGCTACCTGCCCTAACAACCTCATGTCCTCTGATACATCCCTCCACAGCCCCTCAGGACTGCTCTTCTTTGCCTGCTTGGCCTTTATGACCATTCTCAGATTAGGCCTAGTAGCAGGCCAGGACTGTGTCCGCCCGGTACCCCTGGCTGTCTGCGGGGATTGGGGGGGTGCCATACTCGTCTTCTGGGTCTCCCTCGCAATACTGCTGGCCCGGGCTCCACTCGTGGATTCCCGGGTGAACTTGAGACAACAGGGTAGGAACTGGCTGAATATATTGATAAGAGTAATGACGATGGTAAATCTCGTGCACATCGGAGCAACTTCATCACGACCATTGCCTGCATTCGGGGGTTCTATGGAGCTCCTCGACCACACCCATGCCCATGTCCTACGTAATTATTAAATTTTCACCGGTTCTGGCATGTCTGCCAAGTTTCGTGAGTTTTCGGGTATGTTTAGGCCCTTAAAATCACACGAATGCATGAAAAACATAAAAAATAATAATAAAAAACACCGGAAAAACAATAGGGCCCTGCACCTCCGGTGCATGAGCCCTCCGGTCTACACTGGAGGCGCGGCTCCTTCGGTGCTTGGGCCCTAATAATAATAATAATAATAATAATAATAATAATAATAATTATTATAATTATAATTAAAGCTGCAAGCAGCGATGAACGGGCCCTTGCACCCAGGGTGTACGTTGGGGCTGCTGTGCCAGGGGAATGCCATTAAATTTTTTTTAGCACTTTTCAGCACTTACATGTTGTCAGGAGTGTATCACAACGTAAAATGTATCATTTACTGTTGCCAGCAGGTGGCGCTATGACTAATACTGAATCTTGGCATGTAGATGTCTTCAGGCCGGGACTTTTATAAAACTTGTGAAGTTTGGAGCATATTGGACATTCTATGTTTGAGTTACAACAACTTCCTTTTTCATGGCGAAACATCGAAATTCGTGAAGCTGTTACACCTACACCGTTCAGAAAAAACTCAAAAGCTTTGCAGTTTGGCATCACTATGCCTTTAGATGAGACTGATCAAATACGATGCCGATCTGATGAAATCTCTAGAAGGAGTTCATTAAAGTACGAGGCCTGGAAATGGCAAAAAACGGAGCAAAAATTGAAGAGAAATATCAAAATGGCTGACTTGCTGTTGAATTTAGGTCATGGGTTCAAGAGAAGTTTTTGTACGTATAGGTATCCTACACATGTTTACCGAATTTCGTACATGTAGGTGAAACGTAACGCGAGGCGCACATCGGTGAAATTTTGTAGGTGGTGCTATCGAGCCGTTTTGCCACAGTCAATTCTGGAACCCCTATCAGATGTAAATTTTGCACTGGTTCTGAAGTGTCTGCAAAGCTTTGTGATTTTTCGGGTATGTTTAGGTCCTCTAAAATTTGACTCATTTTGGAAAATAATAATAATAATAATAATAATAATAATAATAATAATAATTAACGGAGCAGATCCAATAGGACTTTGCACCAGCAGTGCTCTGACCCTAATGAATAGAGCAGATCCAATAGGGCTTCGCACCAGTGGCGCTCGTGCCCTAATAATAAACGGAGCAGATCTGATAGGGCTTTGCACCAGTGGTGCTCAGGCCCTAATGATTAAAATCACACATCTGCTATGTTTAAATGTTAACATGAAATTGTGTAATCACCTGAAAAAAACCCCCAAAGCATTCCTACCTCACAGATCCAAATATGTTGGTTAGCTGCTAAATTGTACGAGTTTGAATGTGTGTGTGTGTGTGTGTGTGTGTGTGTCTGTGTGTGTGTGTTCATGGTGCCCTGTGATGAACTGGCATCCCATCCAGGGTGAATTTGTCTGCTTTGAAGCCAGTGTTGCCAAGATTGGCTCTAGATCCACCGTGACCCTGACCAGATTAAAATGGTTACTGGAGATGAATGAAGAAGAATGAGTGAATAAATGAATGAATGTAGACAATACACTCCACTGAAATAATTGAGACTAAGAGAGTGAGATAGGATCCATGCATGAAAGTGAAAATTGTAAGTAAAAAAGTCAGTCAAATAAGGTAGCATTCAGAACACAGAAACTGACAGGATAATTGAGTGATGTAATGGTAAGTACATGTGTCAATAGGGGACTTTCAGGTAAGCTTCATTTTGATGTGTTGTTTTCCTGTAATGACATCACTGTTGATAACTTGAAGTCTCATTTAGAAATTGCTTTGTCAAGCTTTTTCACAATATCCCATACAATTTATGGGTTGTTGTCAGTGGTAGCATAGCGTTGGAGCTTTGTCAGTTGTGGTCAGTACTTGGACTGGAGATGAAGCTAGCAAGAATAAAATGATTATATTATGCTCATCATTTTCATTTTGTATCTTCTGACCAGTTACACAAGCATTTTATCACCCTCTGACTGTAGACAAACATATTCAATCTCAAAGCTCCATTCACTGGCCATTTTATAGAAACACTGTCACTGTTCAGCTCAAGCATACAATTTTTTATATACACACATGTATACAGTATATATACACACATCATATATGAGATATTTTACAGGATTTTTTTTTTTGTATTGTGTATACACACACACACACACACACACACACACACACACACACACACACACACACACACACACACACACACATATATATGAGGTCAGGGCTGTTTGTGCAGGCTACTGAAGTTCTTTCACTCCTACCTTGGCAAACCATGTCTTCATGGAACTCACTTTGAGTACAGGGACATTGTCATGCTGGAAAAGGTTTGGGTTCCAGTGAAGGGAAATTCTAATGCTACAACATGCAAAGACATCCTAAACAATTGTGTGCTTATAACACAGTAACCAAGCCATCTCTATAAAGAATCTGTGCAAACGTTGCATTATATAAAATCTATGTTTGTGGCTCACATAAATTGATCTATATGAAAATATTATACCTGTGAATTCAAGTTGCAAATATTTCATATTTAACTGGATAACTATCCAGCATTTAGGGCTGATGCTGATACTCAGTATGGGATTCGTACATCAGAATTAAAACTGGCTATTTTTGGTATGCTGGTCTTTATCCAGCAGTTGCACTAATCTGCCATCTGTACCATCAGAACAGGTTTTTTTGCCCTCACATTCAGACTGAATGTGCATGCTCCAGTCTCTCTCTCTCTAACTCTTAATCTCTCTCTCTCTTTCTCTCGCTGTCTCTCATTTTTTTGTTGTTGTTGTACAGATATATCAGAGTGAGTTCAGCCATAAACCATCACACTGTGATGCATGGAGTACCATAAAGCTAATGGAGACAATGATCTTTAAAGGAGTGCAATCAAAGAATCATCATCTGAAAGGACTGTGCACTTAAAATGCACTTAGTGTGTTTCTCCTTTACAACTATTGTGTTGTCTGGACTTCAGGAAATAATAATAATAATAATAATAATAATAATAATAATAATAATAGATGAAGAAAAAACATTTTACGGCTGCAAAAAAGAAAAACTTGTGTGTGTGTGTGTGTGTGTGTGTGTGTGTGTGTGTGTAAAAGAATAGATAAAAATTATGTGTGACATAATCATCCTAAAAGACACCTAGTTTGACAAGATAAATCAAAATGGCAAATGAGAAAGAGCAGGGGAGATTTGTATAATGGTCAATGGCTTCACACATTACCGATTACCATTTAGTCTCACTTAAGTTCTAATGACAATCAGTAATATACCTAACCACTTTCCTCCCTGGTTAAGTAAATCAAGTTAGCCAGTTTTGATTCATTTAATTCATCACTCAGAGGACCACCCAGAAACATAGTGCAGGCTCTAATGCCAAACCTGAATATACTGTACATTACTCAGAGAAAAACTCAACCCAACAGCATATGTAGACACAGTTTTATGCTTATTTTAATGTTTACATGGAAACAATAACTTTAGATTTGTTCTTTTATGTGAAACAATTTACCCAGTTCACTGGTAAGTCACTGGTAATTTCTTAATACCTTACATTAACTAGCACTTCCTTAACTAACATTATTCATGGAATTAGTTAACGGGATTCAAGTCAAGATCTCCACAACTGAAATGTTTTTCGTTAATTAGCAGAGTTCTTATATTAGACTAAATGTTAGCGTCCAATATGTAAACCCAACAACCTTGAGTTTAATTTATTATCAACATTCACTAACATGATGTACAGTGCCCTCCACGAATATCAGCACCATTGGTATATATGAGCAAAACTTTTTGATCCTTTGTTAAAAAAATTCACAAAAATACTCTCATGGATATCAAACAAAACACAGGTTTATCACCCCCCCCCCCCCCCCAAAAAAAAAAAAAAAAGATTTATCTTTTCTAAATGTAGGTGTTCCACAATTATTGACACCCCAATGAGTTCATATGGGAAACATATATTTGAAGAATATTCCAGCAACTTGAGATGATGTCCTACATTTTTATTGGAAATTAAAAGTTTGAACAGACTAACTGTGGAAGTGGGGTGTGCTCGGGTGAAAATTTGTGAATGGAGAGTAGAGTTGGACAAGGTGAGTGGAAAGGATTGCACATATGCGGGTATTATAGTAATGAATGTTCTGTGTTGCAGTGACCCGAGTGCACATTGCCAAGCAAAATACAGTGACATGCAAAATACATTATCTTTCCTTATGCTCTGCTCATATCATGTTCACGTAAACTTCAACTCATATAAACATTTACACACCTTGTTGTCCTGCTCAGCATGAGAGGATGTTACTGTTTCAGTTTTAACCCATTTAATGGTTTTAAAAAAAAAATTAGCGGCGTATATCTGTTTTTCCTCACACTGACTGTGTGGGAGAATTGAGAGCTGTCAACCAATAAGACACAAGTATTTCCACAGATTTTCCTGTAAACCCTGTCTGATTGGTCTTGCCTCCGTTCTCTGAAGATAGAAAATTACAGGCAGTCTTCTTTTATTGATGCTCAGTTACATAGTGGAGAATTATTTGGGGCTAAAGAAAAAAATCTTCAAGAGCGTGTTCAAAAGTTTGCTTTTCAAATGGTTATAATTGTTGAACACTTTATCCTAGAGAAAATAAATGTAGTTCATTTGTAATAAGACTCAACCCATTAGGGTGGGGCAGTGGTAGCTTAGCAGTTAAGGCTCTGGGATACTGATCAGAAGGTCGGGGGGTCCCTTGAGCAAGGCCCTTAACCCTCTCTGCTCCAGGGGTGCTGTATCATGGCTGACCCTGTGCTCTGACCCCAACTTCTTAACATGCTGGGGTATGTGAAGAAAAGAATTTCACTGTGCTGTAATGTATATGTGACAAATAAAGTCACTACTCCTTGTTCAAATTGATCAGTGAACAGAGCCGCACAAAAATGACTGAACAGTATTTTGAAATTAATTTTTGTTCAAAAGTTATGATGTGGCAAATTTAACAATGTTGATCCAAAATTGGATCAGAGGCTATATCTCGGCCATATTTCAATCAATCATAACGAACCTTGGTACACTCCATGCAGGGTCCATGCTGAATTTGCGAAGAGTGCCACCTTCACATCATGAAATATGAAAAATTAATATTTTCCTTAGAACTTTTGAATAGTTAGTTTGGCTATTATGATCTTGGTGTCTTCAGATTTACTGGGAGAATCCATGGACACCAATTTTGCCAGGATTGGATGAACCAACTGTCTGCCATTTTGAAATTTGTCATATCTTTTAAAATATTTAACATATTGGCACAAAATTTGGTAGGGATCATTCATAGTTTAGATTAGTTTATTCATTTATAAAGCACATTTAAAACAACAGATGTTGAAACTAAAGTGCTGTACAAGACACATAAAACAGTATTAAAACAAATTACAAGAGTAAACAAAAAACAAAATGGCCCAATTAAAAATTTACACCCTCAATTAAAATGTAAAGAATACAAATAGGTCTTCAAAGAGGATTTAAACACAGAAACGGAAGGGGAAGATCTAATGTGAAGAGGAAGACTATTCCAAAGCCTAGGAGCAGCCATCGAGAAAGCCCTTTAGCCTTAAAACATGAATGAGGAACTGAGAGTAGTAATTGACTGGATGATTGAAGGTGACTTGAAGCAGTGTACTAGGTGAGAAGATCACAAAGATACTGTGGAGCTAGTCCATGCAAAGCTTTAAAAGCAAAAAGCAAAATTTTAAAAACAACAGAGAACTTGACCGGTAGCCAGTGAAGAGAAGTGAGCACAGGTGTAATTTGCTCACTTTTTTAGTGCCAGTCAGTAATCTGGCTGCCACATGTTGTAAAAATTGTAAACAATCAACTGTTGTTCTAGGCAAACCCAGATAGAGTGAATTACAATAGTCCAACCTAGATGTTATAAACGCATGATTAACAGTTTTGAGGTCCTTCTTGGAGAGCATTATCTTGATTTTAGCAATAGATCTTAACTGAAAGAAATTGCTTTTTACAACAGCACTAATCTGCTTATCAAAGCACAGTGTGGAGTCAAAAATGACACTGAGGTTTTTGGCACACGCACATTAGAAGAGAGGGGACTGACAATGTCAGAGGACAGAGTTGATGGACCAAAGACGATTATTTTTGTTTTTGTCATTGTTTAGCTGTAAAAAGTTTGTCCATCCAGCATTTAATGTCATGCAGACAGTCAAACAAACTAGACACAGAGCAGGTCTTATTTTTCACTGATAAAGCTGTGTCATCGGCATAGAAATGATAAGATAAGTGGTGTCTCTCAATAATATGACCGAGAGGAAGCATATATAGAGAAAAGAGAAGAGGACCCAAAATGGAACCCTGGGGAACGCCATAGGACATAGGATGTCCTCTAGGTACCTGAGAAATTTGAATGCAGTGCAATCTAGTGTTCTAGAGATTTAAAGTTTTTTTGTAAAAAAAAAAAAAACATAACTTGTGAAAACATAAATTTTTTTTCTGTGTCGTTATATTCCTTGGTTTATGCCGATTCCAAAGACATCTCATTTGTAATTTTCCATCATTTTGTCTGTCTGCTATATTGATTTTTCACTACTCCTCCAACAAATCTTGTTCAATTTTGTTCAAAATTGGCTCAGAAGATGTTTGGACTGAACTGCACAGAAATAACTGAAGAGGTTTTTTTTTTATATACGCTACCATTCCTGAGAAATACATTTATCAATTCGGCCATGCCCATGTTTGTGGTCTAATGCTAATTAGCTTAGCATGCTAATCAGTTAACATTCGAACTAATGCATTTGTATGCTCATTGTCAACTTGGAAGCTCTCCTCAGCATCAAGACAACTGTGTGTTCTCTGTGTGACGCATTGTGATAAATGGCAAGCATCACGTATAAAAGTCCTGGGTTTGATTCCTGTGTGGTGCAAGTTCTTAAAAGTTTGCGTAATGTTGTGTCTTTTGGTTTCTTTCTTTTGTGGTTCAGCATTGCACTAACCTTTCAACCTCTTGGCATACAAATAAATGCCTTTGTTCTGTTAAATTTCTATTCAAGCTCTGCATTGCGCTTGGTGCGCCTTCTGTGCTTATTATTATTATTAGTTTTATTTTTAAAAAATCTGGCCCCCTTCCAAGCTTGTGTTAACTATGATATATTTTTTTTAATAAATGAATGCATAAAGTTGATTAAAGTTATGCAGAAATGTTTGACCATGTCACAAAAACCAATTTCACCAGTTTATACCTCAGATCGCAAAGGGCCTGATACTACCCCTCCCTTTTTATCCTTCAGTGTTTGCATTTGAGCTGTTATTCAGTGTGAACTGAACCCGCTTTGGACCCCTTATATTATGCTTTGATGTTGACCTCCAAGTTATCTTTGGATAAATCTTCCAGACATGAGATGCACTGTTTGATCTTTTGTTGCTGTAGCCCAAAGAAACAGCCGAGTTTTCAATTAACTCAAATGCAGAGAGCTTTGATGTGTGATTGTGATTGAAGAGTGCAAGAATAATGATGTACAGTTCTATGCAAAAGTCTTAGACACAAGAAATTTATAAAGCAAATCTGTATTAAACATAAAGAAATCAAACATTCCCTATATAAAAACAATAAAAACTTTATTGTCAACTGAGATTGATATTTCTCTTTGACCACACCAGCAACATAAACGACACGTACAATACAGCACAAATGTTAGCAACATCATAATACAAAAAAACTGATACAAAACAAATTAATGGCAATATTAAAATAACTACAAATGTTCTCCTTTTGCTTAGAGACTTAAGGAAGAAAAACATTTAATCTTGTTATTATGATTAATATATCCAATCACCATAGGTAAACATGATCTTTTCTAAATATTATTTTTTGCCCTAGGCATTACATAGCGTCTTCCGGAAGGCAGTACAACAAACTGATAATACATGGGATAAGTAGTATCTTTTAGAATACACTTTGCTTTCTCATCTTAAGGCATACTCACCTAGTTTGCTCTATCGGCTGCAAATGATTTTGCTGGCTGTATTAATAACTCCTGCCAGTGTATTTTTCTGTTTACTGTTGAGGAGACCATACCAAGATGTTGTTATCTCTTCCAAAGGGGCATCCTTAAGGCAATGTTTTCTGCATACTAAATATTACATGTCTGTACTTTATTTATTTTTCATGGACTTATAATGCTTGGTGTATTTAAAGAAGAGTGTATGAAGAGACCTTTACTTATCCACACACAGGTGTGAACACTCAATCCTTACCTGTTTGTACTCTATGACTCTTTTCCATCTTCAGTGTGAGTCTGTTAGCACATTTACATTTCACAATTGCCGCTACCATATTTGTAGCTGTCGTGGGTTTTGCATTATCCTATACTGTTTTCCTATTGATGAACTTTAGATGAGCACAGCAGTAGTTGTCACACTCTGATATTTTAATAGAAATTTTCTAACATTGCCAGAACTTTGTTCCCAGCCCTCTGGTAGCAATGGCAAATCACATTATGTATTCTAAGTTCACTGATCATAACCAAATGATTCTTCCAATTTTGGTTTATTTTTGTAAAACAGCAGACCACACCCAAAACAATTGTACAGCATAAACCTAGCTTTAGATGGAGCTTCACAATATATAATGCAAAGGGACATAAAAAATACTTGACTAAACAGCAGGCCTCTCATACTCACAATCTGATTAACCCTGATTGAATTGATTAAGGTAAATCAGGTGTGTGTGAAACAGAAGGAACATGCTGTGAAATACTGCACAGCAGCCCATGAGGACTGGAGTTTATGCACTTGGAAGTTAAGTTACTTTGGGAAAATTGTTGAACCTCCTTCAGGGAACAGCTGTCAAGTTCTTAACCAATTACAGTAGGAGTCCAAGCTGAAAAGATTTCATTTTCACCAATTACTGTTTATCATCAAAAGTAACATGTTTTTTTTTTTTTTTCTGTTATCATTGCAGATAATATGTAATATTCAGGAATGTATTATTTAAACCAAATTCCTCATATGCAGTTTAAATAGATCTGAATATTGTGGTTAATATCTTTGTTAATGGTTAGCATATAGACATCTGCTCCTCATGCATTCGCTCCAATTTGACATCTGATAACTTCTTAACCATGACCTTTAATAGATTTTGGATTAATATTAAAGTGCACCTATTATGCAATATAAACATGCCTAATTTTGTTTCATAGGTCTCATACAATAGGTTTACATGCATCCAAGGTCAAAAAACATAAATAATCCACTACAGATTACTAATTAGTACTTTAATATTGTAATCTGGTTATGTTACTGATTACTGCATGTAAAAAGTAATTAGATTACTAGTTACTTTACTTTCATGTTACTTTCAAAACCTATCAAACCTACAAAAATACACTACAAAGTGAAACTCATAGGTCTTTCAGTAATTTTAGTCTCTCAATGCATGAAATGATCAGAAAAAAATTGGATTTATCATAAAACTTGCCTCGGGTGTTGACAGTGTTTGTAGGACTAGCAGACCCAATAAAATATAAAACTTTTCTGACTAGGCTCATTTGGTGTCACTAGCCAAGGGGAGAAACAGCTGTCATTGCTAGCATTGTTTTGGTTGCAAAGTATATCTTTCTTTATGCTCTGCTCATATCATGTTCACGTAAACTTTAACTCATTTAGACATTTACACACCTTGTTTTCCTGCTCAGCATCAGAGGATGTTAGTGTTTCAGTTTCCACTTTATTGGTTTAAAAAAAAAATCGGCATATATCCATTTTTTCTCACACTGACGGTGAGCTAGCGTTTGGCAGAATTGAGAGCTGTCAGCCAATAAGACATGAGTATTTCCATGTATTTTCCTGTAAATTCTGTCGCCTCCGTCACTGAACATATAATTACAAGCGGTCTTCATTCACAGTTACGTAGTGACAAATCATGCCAAGTGGAGAATTATCCCAGGCTAAAGAAAAAATCTTCAGGGCAAAACGTCATTTATTTTAAAAATGAACTGACCACTTGAGACGTGGTTGACTTTATAACTCTGAAATTAAATAAAGTGTAGTTGTGGATTGCTTTTAAGCCAAATGTTTTGAAATGCATATTCTGTCCCTTTCCTGCTAATGCTGGATCTGTTTTGCTTCATACACAACTGAGCATGTCTAATCTTCATGCAAGGAGAACTAGAGCAGAGCAAACTCATGGCACCCCAATCCCAAGATGCATTGCTGTGTCCTACTCACACAGCTGCATACATGCTGTATCAGAAAATCAAGACAATAGCTCAATTTCAAAAACATTAATAAATACTTCCCCTGCCTACCAAACTGTTCATTCTCAAGTGTACTATTTTGCAGCACATTTAATATCCCTTGTTGTTTTAAAGACTTTGGGTGTCTTCACAGTTAATTTAAACTCTTAACTGCTGTGGTTTTAGCTCTTAAAAGTTAAAACATAGTCATCCATATAACAGTTTCAAAATGGTAATTCATGAATTTATAAAGTACAGGGTCTTTTTGGATGGCCTTAGCAACCATTTTACCTTCCAAATATATCCTTGTAACTCCTGTCAATCCAAATTTATAGCATTGCCGTTTCTTAAAATCCCTAAAAGCTACTTTAAATATGTTAACTTTTTGACTTGTTTTAATTCATGGAAGTATTGTTCTGGAAATAAGATTATAGGATGACATAGCAATGCAATGGGAAGTCTCTGGTTCAGTCCAGCGCTTGGGTTGCTGTCTGTATGGAGTTTCTTTACATGTTATGCCTGTGTCTATGTGGGTTTCCTCCTGGTTCTGATTTCATTTAACCAACAATTGTCATATTTACCAATGCTACTAAACAAAGAGCAGTTTGGGAGCTAAATAAATCTACCAATCATTTATTTTATAGTGAGTTTATTTGATTCACTAAAGTCAGAGCAGTAGAGGCTTAAATCACAAGCATCATGTAAGAGAAGTATCTGTTTATTTTAGGCAGCTGAGGCAGTCGGCAGATATGCTATCCAGACCAATGACTATATATGGGTGGAGATTATGGCACGGAGTCAAAACCCAAAATATCAATGAGGTCCTATAGACGCTGGCTGCTGTACAGTTTTTACCCCACCCATTCTCTTGTTAGTGAATGGGACAGAATGCACACAAATTACAAATTACAGCTGCACAAATTATTTTCTGAAATAATGTTCTGTCAGTTGACACTGATATCTCCCTCAATATTTTTCCTTATAAATAAATGCTTGTTATAGAAGTAAATTGACAGTAACGTAGGGCCTCAATGCATAAGCAGCATATATGATGCACAAAATAGAAACAAATACCCATGGACTCTCTCAGCCAGAAAACCCAACAGAAAGCTTTGGACCAAACGTTACAAACTAACTTCACTCAGTTAGCCACCGGAACCATAAAACGTTGAATCCTCAATCAACAGACACTGAGGAGCCTCTTAATGGTGGGTGTGGGTGGGGGTGGGGGAGGGGGACTTTGCTCCCTCAGCCAGGAACACAAAGTGCTCCCTGTGCTCTTAAAATGTACACATCCTAAACCAGAGCACTCCATATAGCCTACAGAGGAAAGGACTGCAAGAGTAATACATTAACAACTATAACCATCTGTTTTATCCCATGTGATATCCTGTAACTATAATGCTTATAACCACTAAGTTGCCACTAATTATTTCATTTACTTAGTTTGTATTAGTATAGTAGTACTAGTATGATTGTTTTTGACTATTGGTCGTGTGTTAACAACAGCCAATATATGCCAATATATTTGTGGTATATGTGTGTTTGTTGAGTGATGACATGAAGGAAATTTGGGTAGAATGTCGTTATATGTATGTGATAATATTTAGGAACAAAGTTTTATCCACACATCATGAAAAGTGTGGAAACACCCGTCTGCAGAGACAATGGACTGATTAACGTCATAGGTGGAGAATATGGCTTACACCCTGCCCTAGGACAATGTTTGATTGCAGGAAACATTCTGGGGTTGGACTTGCCAGAAAGGGTTAAAATCCTATGACAATAAAGTAAAGTAACAGGTCATCTTAGACATCAGAGAAGAACATGGACAACAAACGGATGAGGGGCAGAGTAGGCAAAGATTCTCGAGAGCCTTCAGAGATTTCTCCCCAATCAAAATCTTTGGGGAGATCACATTTGCTTGGCCTACACATCTGCCTCAGCCTACAGCCACCGCCAGCTCTTCAAACATTCCACCTACCAGACTGCATTCCATTCATCTTCCGATTGGTGTTCCGTCATGCAACTCAAATGCCAATCAAACCAGTGACGAATAGCCATTGCAGGAATCCCTTCTACACACAGATGTAACAAGGGAATCCCTATTTGGGAACAACCATTCAACAGGCAAGCGCTGTACCTCCAGATGGCTAAACTGGTGCATATAAAAAGTTTAAAGCTCTTGTGAAAGATGCAAAAGTCAGTTAATAGGCTGATGGTTCATTCAGGTCATGGTCTGTGAAATAGCATACAGTGCTAGAAACTTGGAACTTCGTTCACCCTGTTGAAAGCCATTTTCACCCCTTTTGTTTTTTTGTTTGTTTGTGTGTGTTAGATTATTTTCTGTGTAGTAGAATAGTTTAATAAAGTCTAATCTGTTCTTAAGGATATGTGTCTAATTGCTTGAACTGAAGAAGATTGAACTGAGAATCTTGTTACTATGCTCTTAACCTTCATTCTACCGACTGGGGTACCCACAGACCCCTGAGATGTACTTTTTGTCATATCTCACAAGTGCTTTATCCTGTCTTTCCAATGTTTCATGCTTTTATCAATCAGTTTGTTCCTAATAACTTCATGTCATTGTTTTCAGTTTATGTTTTTATTAATGCTTAAAAAAAATTTTTATTCAGCCTATGCAGTTTTAATAAATGGCACTATATCCTGTTTCCCATAGGTCATAATTTAAAGTATCACAAACTATCAGAGGGGGTATGGGCACTCTGTCAGTCATTTTGAAGGAGACAGATACAGATGCAGAATAAACAGATGCCTTCAGCATCTGGATGGGGAATGTCCCAGATTGGAAGTTTTCATAACCAGGCCAATGTCACTGGATCTACCTGAGACAGCTGGGGCATGCCCTGGTCATGCCACACATAAAGAGGAAAGATGCTACTGCCATGCTTCAAGCCCCAATCCGAGCAGCAATGACAGTCATGGGGTGAGGGAAACTCGTCCAACGTCCAACGATTGGCTGGAAAAGCTACTCAAAAAAGTTGTAGCCTTTGCTCCCAAAACACATACAGGAAGGTAGCAAATGTTTGCTCCTTCTGTCACATGCCAGTATGCCCTGAGCATAGCATGAGCCAAATCATGTGCTATAACTCCCTGTAGCATGTGGTGTTTATAGTTCAATGTAAACACCGTTCATTTTACATTAGGTACAAATTGAAAAATCTAAATCTGAATGACATTTTTCAACCTTTATTTTGACAGGGGGTCATACCGAGACCAAGGTCTCTATCTACTTTTGTATTGAAAGACAAATAAAATAAACTTGCTCTTGGTATAAAAGTTGCAATTTGTATTAAAGAAAAGTATATATTTTTATTTTATATGATATGCAAATTAACTGTAAGTTTCCTAAAATAATAATAATAATCTGGGTTTTTATCAGATAATATTCATTACATAACTAATAATGTTTTTTAAGAAGAAATAAGTTAACATTTTACATTTACAGTAGTTTATTCTGACCCCAGTCAGTGGTCCTTGTATGTTAAATATGTTGGTAGGATGAGGGTTAATATAAAGTTTCTCTATGTTTAGGATATTACTGCTAATGGCCACGGAGTTAATATCTAATGCATATTTAATAAATACACTAATTTCAGCTTATCGCTAGAAAAGTTCAGTTGATCAGAAATATTAAATAAGTAAAATTTTCCCCTCCAAGCTGATCTGCTAGTCTCTCCTACATTTTGGTGGAGAATACAGGTAACTTAATCTAAATATGTAAACTTTCCTTACATGTAATGGTGGAGAAAACAACTCAATCTAAGACAGCTAATTTTCCCTACAGTAAATAAAACGGTGTGGTTAATGGGGTAATTGACAGTGTTGTATATGGAAGGTGCACAATTTCCAACATGCACCTAAAGCTCTTGACAGTTCTTTAGCTAAGCCATGTCTTGTTCTGCTGTAAACTCATCTAACAGACCCTTAGCAGGCAGTTCTTTGTAGTTTTTCAAGTATGTTGCTCATTTCAATTAGCTCATTTTCATTTTCGATTATAACTAGCAAACCAAGGTTGCTAACACTAGTTAAATTTTATAATCTACAATTTATAGTATGGCATTAGCAGACACTCAAAATATTTTAGTAACTTTAGCCAGTCACTTCACTTTAAATGAACTGTGCTGACAAAATGAGTAGAGAATAAAATGAAGGACTTCTCCATTCAGATGGGTAACTTTCTGCATGTGTCTGAGCTAGATGAATATCATAGAGAGCAGTGATTTTTCTTTATTTTCCCTCAAAAAACAGGTTATGAGTGTAAATGTGACTACAGTTTACCAGTATATTTTAAGTTGGTACCTCACATTAGCTACTGACATTACTTTGATTAAAATTATGGATAATGTCAGCTAGTTAGCAAATAGTAGCTCAGTAGTCAAAGCTCTACAACCTTTTCCTGACAATGGTAAAATCAATAAATCTGAAAAAATTACAAGAATACAGTTTAGCATGTTAGATATATTAGAATATTAGAATAAAGAATTTATAATACAGAAAAGTCGACCTGAGAAGAGCTCTAATCCACTAATTAACTCAAAACACCTGCAAATGTTTCCTGAGTCTTTAATCTCTCAGTCTGGTTCAGTACACATGACCACAATCATGGGGAAGATGAAAGTAAATTTTTTATTTCATTCAGAAATTGAGGCACCAGAGTCTGGAGGAAGTGTGGAGAGGCACAGAATCAAAGTTGCTTAAAGTCCAGTGTGAAGTTTCCACAGTCAGTGATGATTTGGGGTGCCATGTCATTTGCTGGTGTTGGTCCACTGTGTTTTCTCAAGTCGAAAGTCGATGCAGTGTCGACCAGGAGATTTTAGAGCTTTTAGAGATGCTTCCATCTGCTGACAAGCTTTATGGAGATGCGGATTTCCTTTTCAAGCAGGACTTGGCACTTGCCCACAGTGCCAACACTAGTAGTAACTGGTTTGTTGACCATGGTATTACTGCTCTTGATTGTCCAGCCGACTCACCTGACCCGAACTCCATAGAGGATCTAAGAGAGACACCAGACCCAATAATACAGACGAGCTGCAGGTCGCTATCAAAGCAACCTGAGCTTCCATAACACTCAGCAGTGCCACAGGCTGATTGCCTCCATGCCACGCCACATTCATGCAGTAATTCGTGCAAAAGGATCCCTACCAAGTATTGAATGCATAATTTAACACACTTTTCAGGAGCTCAACATTTCTGTATTATAAATTCTTTATTCAAATATTTTGAGATACTGGATTTTTGATTTCCATGAGCTATAAGCTGCAATAATCAAGATTAAAACAAAAATGGCTTGAAATATTTCACTTTATGTGTAAGAAATATAGAATATATGAAAGTTCCACTGTTTGAATTAAATTACAGAAAAAAGCATGGTTTGTCAATGATGCAGCCTAGAAACAATGATTGACCAAGGTCAGGAGTCTTATGATGGCCTTTATTATGTTTTATTTTTGTTGTTGCTTCAGATGCCTGCAATGGATTCAGTTCCAACTCACCCTGTGTTCACAGGATACACCCTGGATCCACCAAAATGAATGAATGAATGCCTGTTTCTTCAGAAAATATTAGCTGTGCATTTAGCTAATTTGTGTTTTGTTTCGTTTTCTTTTGTAATTTTTCTTTTCACAAGTTTTTGCAGCCAACTACATGCTAATTGGCATAAATGCAGTACCTGTCTGACTAGCAATTTTTGATAGAAAAAAGAAAGCTGCTCTAAGCATTTGATTACCTCAAGTCTATTTCTTGCTAAAACAATTCATTAGCATTTTAATGCTTTAAATTTAGGTTTAATTAAGGCTATAGCATGATTATATGCTCTTTTATAATATCCTGCATTACACAATTCAAGTACTTAAATCAGTACTTTTATGTCCATGACTGAAAGCATACCTTAATGCAATCGTACTAAGCTAAAATGACAAGAAAAGGTAAATACACCAATCTTGTGGATGTGGGTATCTTAAGTATTGGACACTCTGGGCATTTAAACCCTGCCCCTCAGAATGCTAGAATGCTTTTTTTTTTGAAACACATCTTGCTTTTTGTGTCTATCCCTTTTTATTCTTCATGTTTAGCCTTTATTATATTAAACACTCATGAGGAACAAGTTTTCATGAGTCACACTGATTAAACTTCAGCAGTACAGAAGGAAAAGGCATTGTGTGAAAGGTTGCTGGAGAGTGAAAAAAGAAATTCTAAGACCAAAGGATTGTGTCCTTAGAAGATGCTAATTAGGGATTCCCTGAGAGCGTGTACATTCTTGTATATTTCTGATGCTAAACCCCATTCTGTCATCATTATTCACTGCTGTGTCAGCTCTCCGTATATCCAGGTGTGTGTAATTAGGCATGTTCCTGAGAGAACAATTACAGTCACATCTATTTCAAGCAATGGACACAAAAAGCCAAGTGCATGCTAACTATGTAGCCCATAGGATGAGTGTAGCATTCCAAACACTGCTTGTAAATTTGGTTCAAGATATGAAAAAGTAGATTTTAATACATACATACAAACAAACAAACAAACAAATAAAAATAAAAAAATAATTTTTCACACACACACACACACACACACACACACACACACACACACACACACACACAATTGTGTGTGGTATCTCTGTTGAATAC
Source organism: Ictalurus punctatus (assembly GCF_001660625.3). Classification (NCBI taxonomy): domain Eukaryota; kingdom Metazoa; phylum Chordata; class Actinopteri; order Siluriformes; family Ictaluridae; genus Ictalurus; species Ictalurus punctatus. The sequence continues at coordinate 25,157,794 of NC_071284.1, forward strand.
AGATGAAGGGTTCTGCTGTAATGAGTGCTTCCTAAAGCTGGCCCCCAGGGACTCTTCTCTCTTTTTTCCATTCCCCAGCATGCATTGCATGTTATGCTCTCTACTGAATTTGCCTCTGTTCCAGTGCATGCACAGGCGGCATGTCCAACACAAGAGATAAATATATGAGCTCAAACCATGAAAGGATTAAAGTGGTTCTACATGATCTCCACCAAGGGATAAGACCTTGTTTACAGAGACATTCTAACACATTCAAGTAGGATATTGCATAGAATTCAGACACTTCCTGACCTGTTTTTTGGGCTTGTTATTTATTTATTATTTGTTTATTAAATCTAGCACAAAATCTTTATGAATGCATTACTTAAAACTGAAAAAATTCTCATATAAAAATTAAATATGCCGGAATATCCAGTATTTAAGTAAGCAGAAACATGCACTCTCAGGTCACAGCCTTATCTATATAGCAGAAGGAGCTGAGTCATATTCGTTTGAAATCTTCAACTAGCTGACACACTGAGTGAAAATGCTGCTGCACTACAGGAGGAAATATTTTTAGGCTGACATTAGGGTTGTTTAATGAACAATATTTGAGTCTTCAACCCTACAAAAACTCAGGTAATAGTGTTAGTTTCCCCTTGGTTCCCATGGTTATAAATGCCATGTGTTTGTGTTTTTGGTTTCTGTTCTAGTCTTGTCTCCACACCACCTGTCATTGTTTTGTGCCTTCATTGCGTTCATCTGTTCTGTTTAGTTCTGATTAGTTTGTCTATTAGTTATATGCACAATTATATAGTAGTTGTGCCACTGACTCGCTGCAATGTCATATTTTGTTATTTAAGTCCAAGTCTTGTTTACCTAGTCCAAGTTCCTGTTTCATATTTAGTGTTCCTAGTTTTGACTTGTGCCCGAGTTACCATTGCTGATTATGGATATGTCTATGATTACTCTGACTTACTAACAATACAGTGTGCTAAGTGCAAGACACTTTGGAGAAATGACAGCATGTGCTCTTCTGGTGGAGTAAAAAAGTGGCATCTCTTTCTGCTCCTCATGCTACCCATGACCCCAACAAAGATGCTCTCTTTGTAAACTCAGGTAAGCCCCTCTCTTTCAATTCCTTTTGACCCAGTAGATTTTCATGTAACTCCATTTTCTCCCAAAAAATTATTCTCCACTGTAATATATATTTCCAATACCTAAGATTCAGTCTGAATGTCTCTGTGCCAAGACTGCTTCACCACTCTTGTGCTGAGGTCACTGTGTACAAGAACATAATGCCATCTTTCTGTGGGGAAGAACTCTTGGGGCCTAGCTCTATGGCATCGTTGTGCATTGAAACCAGAGTTATCAAAAGTATGTTATCAACATTTATATGTAATTTAAGGTTTAACTCTTTATGTTGACTTACATTATATGGCCAAAAGTATGTGGACCCCTGACCATCTCACCCATATGAAGGTCTTCCCAAAACTGTTGCCACAAAGTTGTAAGCACGCAATTATCTAGAATGGCAATAGGATTTTATTTCACCGGAGCTCTGAGGCCTAAACCTGTTCCAGAATGACGCCCCTGGGAATAATGCAGGCATCGCTTAAGTTTTCAGAGTGTGCTGCATGTTCCAATGCTTTGCACAAGGGGAAATCGTGACAACTCAGCAGACTCAAATTATGTCAACAGACTCAGGTGCAAGCATAATGTTTTGGTTGTGACATCGACCTCAGACAGGAACAGGGTTTGGGAAGCCGTCTCTTCAACCACAGACTGGAACTGGGCGTAGGAGGTCACCTCGTTGTCATCTAGTAGGAACTTGACTTAGGAGGCCCTCTCATCGACCTCAGACAGGAACTTGGCATGCTCTCTGATGTTCAGGTGTGGGGTGGACTCTTCTGTACTGCAGAGAGAAGACATGATATCCTCAGCCTTGCTTGAATGAGGAGCGATGGCTACAGCACATCCAGCTGGAGGAATGAAGCTCAGGGTGGAGCCTGAGGGGTTCGAGGTATTTCTCATGAAGCTAGAGGGGGGAGAGATGTTCTCTGTGAGGTCTGAGGGGGAAGCGAAGTTCTCCATGAGGCCAGAGGGAGGAGCGAAGTTCTCTGTGAGGCCAGAGGGAGGAGCGAAGTTGTCCGTGAGGCCAGAGGGAGGAGCGATGCTCTCTGTGAAGCATGAGGGGGGAGTGACATATGGAACAAAACAAAGAAAATGAGCGAAATCTTCAGCTGAGTGTGGAGGCGAAGCGATGTCCGAAGCGGAGCAGGAAGGCGGAGCGATATCCGAAGCGGAGCAGGAAGGCGGAGCGATGTCCGAAGCGGAGCAGGAAGGCGGCACGATGTCCTCAGTCAAGCAGGAAGGCGGCGCGACGTCCTCAGCCGAGCAAGAAGGCAGAGCAGCGTCCTCAGCTGAGCAGGAAGGCGGAGCGAGCAGGAAGGCAAAGCAGCGTCCTCAGCTGAGCAAGAAGGCGGAGCGATGTCCGAAGCGGAGCCTGGCTTAGTGATGTCCGAGGCAGAGCAGGGAAGAAAAGCAGAGCTCTTGGCCATACCGGGAGGTGGAGCAATGTCTTCAACTCAACAGGGATGCTGAGCGGCATCCTCAGAGGAGCAGGGAAGCTGAACAATGTTCTCTGTTGACTAAGCAGGTTGGACGAGATCCACAGTGGGGGAGGGAGGGTGGGAGATGGTTCCATCCTGGTTGGAAGGCACCTCCTTGACATACCCCATGATAGCATACATCATATCAAGCCACTCCCAGATGGCTTAAATTTCCCCTCCTTCTCCCTCCTCGGCTATTCCATTTCATATAGGGCTTCTTGGCCTCTTTTCTACTGCATCCATATCGCAGAAAGGTATTCTGTTACGAAATGGAGGCACAGACAGAAGCAAGTATGGCAGTTTAATAAAATAACAATAAGTCCAAAGGATAAGGCAGAAGTCAATAATCATGAACAGGCAGAGGTCAGGTGAGACGAGGACCTAAACATAAGCAAAGTCAAAAACCAGAATAAACAGACACAGTATTAAGGCTTGGTATATACAGAGACCCTAAGAAACTGAATGTATACTTCACAACTTGATAAATGAATGAGAGTCTCTTAAAAAGATCAGTGTGAGTGTGATTGTAAACAGGTGTCTCTCATTAGAACTCTGGAGATGGTGAACGTGTGTGTGTGTGTGTGTGTGTGTGTGTGTGTGTGTGTGTGTGTGTTTGGGAAGTGTATCGTCGGCCATGTTTGTAGTTCATGGTGCATTCTGGGAAATGGACTTGCTGGTGTGCAGTGGTATGACACATTCTGTAAAGTTTAAAGTAATAGCATGTTGCAATGCATTTTTAAATAGGGTGCAAAATTGTTTATAGGACTACTTATTCATTCGTCCATTTTCAGTAACTGCTTTATCCTAACCAGTTTCGTGGTGGATCCAGAGCCTGTCCTGGGAGTACTGGGTGAGTGTCACAGGAAGCAGTGTCGCAGGAAGCAGTCTCACAGGAACAGTGTCCCTCGAGTTGATGCTATGTTATCTAAATTTCTATACTTTAAAAATATAATAAAAAATATAATATTTACTTTTATAACGTTTACATATATCACTGATACTATTTTAGTTAAAAACAATCGTAACATTGCGCTGTCACTAAGTTTCATCTGATCTTACAAACATCCACGACTGGCTTGTAGCCTGCTAGCTTCACCTTTCTGCTAGCCTTGTTTTATATTTCACATTTCTCTCAACGACCATGGTTTATAAAGGCAATTATGTCGGTTGTTTCTCCACCTTTGAGTGCAGATGAGGACTCACTCGAGCTGCACATGGTGCTGTTGGAATTGGAGGCCATGGAGAAACAGATCCACGACCCACTTGACAAGCAGGCCCAGCTGCATGAGTGAAGAACCGCACTGGAAACATCTTGTGTGATCACCTACAAATCCAAGGTAAGCACGCGTGGTACTACCACTCCCAGCCCCTCTACACCATGTGTTTTCTCTGTGCAGGGACCGTGCGCCCAGGACATATTCAGCCCAGGTCTCCGTCACACCCGTGCTGACACACCATGGACCTTGGGTGCACCAGCAGCGGAAGGCGCGGACCAGTCCCCGAACAAGGACCTCTCCCCCTCTGCTGCCCCCAGTTTTCAAGATCTACACCAGGAACCGCTTCACCCCTCTCCGTGAGACCAAAATAAACGCCATGATCTTCAGAGACTCCACTGTTCGGAACATCCGCGTCGCCTCATCTAAAGGTAAGGTGCGCACACACTGTTTCTCTAGTGCTTGTGTTCTTGATGCCACTGTGCAGGTATCCACAATCTTGAAGAAAGATCGCCCACGACGAAGATCATCATGTCTGGACCTCTCCCTACATACAGACGTGGAGTTGAAAGGTTCAGCAGACTTTTTGCCTTGAATGAGTGGTTAATATCATGGTGCAACAAACAGAATCTGCTCAAGCCAGCCTGGTGAAGTCCTTATATCCTCTTTCCTTGAAATGCAACAGGAAAGTTTCCTCTATCTCTCTCCTCATCTTCCTCATTGAAGAAGGTATATGCATGCTTTTGACAAGCGCAACAGCCAACATGATTTGATCATGTGTGATCATTTGATAGGTTTGGCCCCTATATTTCTGGTCACAAAGTCTTCTTTGAATGGTGGATCATGATACCTTGACCCCAGCCCTGTGGAGGTTGTTGGGGATGTCACTGTTTTGGGTTTTTGTTTACAGCTCTTTAGGACTAAATATAAAGTGATAGCACTCCTATGACCAAGGATGGAAATAGGTGCAGCCAAAGGTTAAATGTGTTATAATTGTATAAATTAAAGATGTTACGCCACGGCCAGCAGAGGGCACTGCGGTACGGCCGCTGACTGGTCACGTGACTCTTTTGTTTTCATTCACTTCCCGCTTGGACACTGACTTAAGTCTTTGATTTGCCCCAGGTGTTAATGTTTTAGTTTAATTAGGTTTGTTAGTTAAACCACCCCCCCCCCCCCCCCCCCACCCCACTTGGTTAGTTCGTCAAGTGAGGGAAGTATCCGGATATATGCTAATGTGTAGCATGCTAACAGTTGTAGCTAGGGGACCAGAGTGAGTATAGTCCGTAGAGACCGCACTCCCTGTGTTTGCTTATCTGTTTGTTTGTTTGTTTGTTTGTTTGTTTGTTTGTTTGTTTCTTGTTTAAGTAATAAAGATGGTGACCTGCACCTGCATCCGCCTCCAGTCTCGCCCCGTAACAGAATACTGCGCCCAAAATGTGGAAGCAGCAGGTCGCCATGAGCGCCGCCGAAGAGGCCAGTATTTGGGTGCTTCTCCGTTCGTCCCTGGAGTTGAGCAAACAGCTCGCGGAGGACATTTCTCAGTGCAAAGCCGAGCTGCGCGCCGCGTCGTCCCTCGCGCCATATACCCTGTCCCCGCCGCCAAGGAGCGACGCCTTGCAACAAAGTAGCCTGAGCATCTGGGGCTTTCCACTGCAGGGGAGGTACACCTTGCTGTGCAGTCAAGAGGTGAAGGCTGGCCCAGAAATTTTTTTTGGGGGGGCAATGAGGACAGCAGAGCTCCAGCCTGAGGCCTATGGGGAGGTCTCAGCTGTGGAGCTCTCACCTGAGGTCAACATGGCGACCTCAGAGGGACAGGCTGAGGAGGCTGTCCCGCTACCCTGCACGGCCGAGGAAGCTGTCCTGCCGCCCAGCCCAGCTGAGGAGGCCATCCCGCTGCCCTGCACGGCCGAGGAAGCTGTCCTGCTGCCCAGTCCAGCTGAGGAGGCCGTCCTGCTGCCCTGCACGGCCGAGGAAGCTGTCCTGCTGCCCAGTCTAGCTGAGGAGGCCGTCCCGCTGCCCCGCACGGCCGAGGAAGCCGCCCCGCTGCCCCGCCCGGCTGAGGAGGCCGCCCAGCCCTCCAGTGCCGCCGAGGGTGGCACCCAGAGTTCCAGAGCTGCTGGGGTGGCGCCCAGCATCCCAGAGGCGGTGTCCTGCGTCCTAGTGCCACCAGGGGCGGTGCTCTGGCTTTCAACCCCGGTGGGGATGCTGCTCTGCTCCTCTGCTGCCCGACGGAGGCTGCTTTGCTTTCTGTCGCAGCGAAAGACAGTTCACACAGGGGCCCGGGACCCCCGTTGGAGGGGGGTTCTTGGTGCTCCGGGAGGAGCACCCTTTGGAGGGGGGTTCTGTTACGCCATGGCCAGCAGAGGGCACTGCGGTACGGCCGCTGACTGGTCACGTGTCTCTTTTGTTTTCGTTCACTTCCCGCTTGGACACTGACTTAAGTCTTTGATTTGCCCCAGGTGTTAATGTTTTAGTTTAATTAGGTTTGTTAGTTAAACCACCCCCCCCCCCCCCCCCCACCCCACTTGGTTAGTTCGTCAAGTGAGGGAAGTATCCGGATATATGCTAATGTGTAGCATGCTAACAGTTGTAGCTAGGGGACCAGAGTGAGTATAGTCCGTAGAGACCGCACTCCCTGTGTTTGCTTATCTGTTTGTTTGTTTGTTTGTTTGTTTGTTTGTTTGTTTGTTTGTTTCTTGTTTAAGTAATAAAGATGGTGACCTGCACCTGCATCCGCCTCCAGTCTCGCCCCGTAACAGAATACTGCGCCCAAAATGTGGAAGCAGCAGGTCGCCATCATAGATATTTATAGTTTTAGAGGAGCAGCAACTGAACCAATTATCCAATCCATGCTTTTATGTCCTAATCAAGCTGTCTCCCTCTCTCCGTCTTTCACATCAGAAAGGCAGTTTGTCTCATCACTCACTCTTCAGAGGTGTGACAAATCTTTTCAGGTCACGATTTGGATCACATCTATTCATCTATACATCCATCTGTTCATTTGTGAGAGATGCTCTTCAGAATTCTGATGGGGCACCTCTAATAGATTTTGTGCATGGGTGTGTGTGCATGTGTACGTAAACCGAGAGACAGTCTACACTAATGTCTTTCATCTCATCTGGCTATAAAACTGCATTGTGACATACAGCAGAGTTTCCCTTAGCCGGAAATACCGTTTTTTGACCTTTAAAAATTCTAAATGTCTGATAAAATCAAAAACTGTTGGACACAATGTCCAGTAAAAATATTAACGTGAAACAGACATGCGTTAGACAAAGTATATTCGCAATTGCACACCTAAATAAAGTATCTGTCTGCCCAAATATTGTTTTTCACATGCTTCTCCTGTAATGTGTACTCTGATTTTCTTACATTATTTAACTTCTTCAATCAGACACACACACACACACACGTACGTGCATGTCTTTGTGCTGGTCTTGTCTCTCTCTCACTCATTCGCTCACTACGAGAGGGACTGAAAGCACAAACAGACACACACACACACACACGTAAACGCCAGCTAATCCAGCAGAGGTGAGAATCACATGTTACCTGCCAAGTCGACCCGCCTCCTCTCCATCCACATCTGAAGCTTGAACATACCGCCACAATCGCATATACCATGCATAGCCCAAAACATTACAGTGCAAATGTCCAGAAATGGTATATCACCATGGGCAATTCTAGAGTCTGTTGGGGACCTAGGCAAAAATTCTCAGCGGGCCCCTTCAACCAGTGTTCATCACTATTATGTTATAAATAATGACATCAACCAAAAATGTACACAACCTAAACTTTTGTATTTATTTCAAATGTTCCCATTAGTACAATTTTCAAACTATAAATACAAAGAACAATAAAAATTTTAATAAATAGCTAAATAACTCCAGGTTAAAAGACCATTAAAATTGTAAATAAAAATGTATAAAAATATAGAACAAAATACAGTATAAACATGTAGAACAGAGTTGGATCCGCTCTCCAGGCTGGAGTCTCCACCTCAGTGGAGTAGGCTCCAGAGACCGGAGTAGCTTTCATTAGTTACAGAAAAGGGTATCATCTAGCTGTTTTGTCCCAGGAAGGTTAACTAACAAAAACTTGAAGGAATAAATGCCATTATTCCGCTAATGTTAGCTGAAGTAATCAAAGTGTCTCCCCCATTAGACTAGTTAAGGCTAGACTAAATAACAGCATTCGGTTATTTACTGTTATACTTAAAAAAAAAAAAAACATCATCATTATCTGATCCACTTACCACTGTCCTTTCTTTTTTCTCATTCTTTTTTTTCCCTCTTTCTTTTTTCACTTCCTGACGGAAAAGTCCTCTTCATTTTCCTTCACTGGCAGGGCACATTATCCTGCTGAAAGAGACCACTGCCATTAAGGAATACTGTTGCCATGAAGAGGTGTACTTGTTTAGGTAGGTGGTACATGTCAAAATAACATCCACAAAAATGCCAGGACCCAAGGTTTCCCAGCAAAACATTTCCCAGAGCATCACACTGCCTCCGGCAACTTTCCTTCTTCGTATAGTGCATCTTGATGCCATCTCTTCCCCAGGTAAGCAACACATGCACATAGCCATCCACATGATGTAAAAAAAAAAAAAAAAGTGATTCATCAGACCAGGCCACCTTCTTCCACTGAGCCATGGTCTAGTTCTGATGCTCATGTGCCAACTGTAGGCACTTTCAGTGGTGGTCAGGGGTCAGCATGGGCACTCTGACCAGTCTGAGGCTATGCTGGCCCATAAACAGCAAACTGCAATACACTGTGTGTTCTGACACCTTTCTAACATGTCACCAGTTCAACAATTGTCCTTCCTTGGACCACTTTTGGTAGGTACTAACCACTGTATACTGGGAATATCCCACAATATTTGTCATTTGGGAAATGCGTTGACTCTAGCCATTACAATTTGTACCCTGTCAAAGTCACTTAGATACCTTTGCGTGCCCATTTTTTCTGTGTCCAACAGGTCAACTTCAAGAACTCACTGTTCACTTGCTGTCTAATATATCCCACCCCTTGACAAGTGCCATTGAAATGAGATAAGTGTTCAGTGATATTCACTCCACTTCTCAATGGATTTAATGTTGTGGCTGATTGGTGTATACTGTATATTAATTTTCATTAGGAATGCCAGTAGTTCTGGAGGACACTGTATGAACTGTGAACAATCATGAACTGGTCTACACATTTACATAGACATTCTTTATTTGTTACTTTATCTGCACAGTTAAAGTGTTGAGTTAACACCCAGAGTGTTTATATGAGTCCAGTGGACTTATATAAACACTGTAGGGTGTGAATCAACACTGTGGGTGTTAAATCAACACTGATGATTTTGCTGTGTGTAATAATACAAAACCATATCTGGTACTATGGTCTCAGTCATATAATAAACCATTAGGGCGATGAGCTTTTAGTTCTGCTGATAATATATATATATATATATATATATATATATATATATATATATATATATATATATATATATATATATATATATATATATATATACACACACACATACACACACAGTATCTCACAAAAGTGAGTACACCCCCCACATTTTTGAAAATATTTGACTATATCTTTTCATGTGACAACTCTGAAGAAATGACACTTTGCTACAATGTAAAGTAGTGAGTGTACAGCTCATGTAACAGTGTAAATTTGCTGTCCCCTCAAAATAACTCAGCACACAGCCATTAATGTCTAAACCGCTGGCAACAAAAGTGAGTACACCACTAAGTGAAAATGTCCAAATTGGGCCCAATTAGCCATTTTCCCTCCCCGGTGTCATGTGACTTAGTGTTACAAGGTCTCAGGTATGAATGGGGAGCAGGTGTGTTAAATTTGGTGTCATAGCTCTCACACTCCCTCATACTGGTCACTGGAAGTTCAACATGGCACCTCATGGCAAAGAATTCTCTGAGGATCTGAAAAAAAGAATTGTTGCTCTACATGAAGATGGCCTAGGCTATAAGAAGATTGCCAAGACCCTGACACTGAGCTGCAACACGGTGGCCAGGACCATACAGCGTTTTAACAGGACAGGTTCCATTCAGAACAGGCCTCGCCATGGTCGACCAAAGAAGTTGAATGCATGTGCTCAGCGTCATATCCAGAAGTTGTCTTAGGGAAATAGACGTATGAGTGCTGCCAGGATTGCTGCGGAGGTCGAAGGTGGGTCAGCCTGTCAGTGCACTATATATATATAGTGCTACTTTTAGTGCTATGTGTACTTCTCCTGTTCATACATCACTGATAACTGTATGATAAACTCAGAAACTACACAGTATAACTTGAGAAATCAGGAAACATAAACTAAGAACCACAGTCTCAGTATTGCTGGAACACTAAAGAGTTGACTTTATAAAATAAATAAATAAATAAATAAATAAATAAATAAACAAACAAACAAACAAAATAGTGAGACAATGCAATTTTAACAAAATTGTATCATATATAATTTCATAAATCTATCATTTGTAAAGAACCATAAATTTCATCTGTAGAACTTGCAAATAAATCAGTATTCACACACACAGTTCCTACTTAAGGTCTCACTTTAGGGGTTGATGCATCTGCTCTCTGGAACCCTCTGCCATGACTATCCACCTCAAAAATGTTACACTAAAACCATCATGTGCTTTGGCAGCATAAATAGTGATTATGGAAGGCTTTAAGACCATCAATTCTGAGTTTTATGGAACTTATAGGCTATAGGCTGTGAACACAGGTGCATCTTTACAAATCTACATTACATTTACATTTATTCACTTAGCAGATGGTTTGATCCAAAGCGACTTACAAATGAGAAAGATACAAGCAAAATCTAATTATGCATTTGATGCTCATGAAATTGCAATCTTATTATTGCATTTACATACAATTACTTTTGGCAAGAATAAAGCAACAACACAAACAAATGGGCAAAGATATACAGTACAGTGAGTTATTATACAAAAGTAAATTCATGCGGGATTGCTACCAAACCTTGGTTTTCTTGCAGTTACTGCATTTACCCTAGTAAAGTGTTTTAAAATGATGCTTCTTGGTAACAACAATGATCTGAGAGTGTGGTTACATACTATTCGCTCTGCTATTTTGATGGTTATGTTAGTTGTGTTTATGTCATGGAATTCCTACAAGGTAGATCTTGCTCAAGGCTGTGACTGGGAATTTCATATTTGGATGTCATCTTTATTATACAGTGGCATACAACATTCATCCCTGATGGTTTAGCTGTTTGTCCTGTGTTGTAGTGGGTCACTCACATATTAGAAAAGCTCATTCAACTGCCATCACATAATACTATTCAAGTGTGAGAATATTATCTAGAGAGAGGAAAACATGGAGGCATTTCTAGCAATGTAATACATTCAGCTAAAAATGCTAAATAGCCAGTTTATTACTTATACTGATCTATTCCCCAATAAACTGGCAGCTCTGTGTATAAAACACAACCTACTTTTGTTACTTTTATGATCTGTTGTTGTTTTTAGACTTATTTTTTCCTAACTTGTCAAGTTTTAATGGGAGAGTATGAATGTGCTTTTATATACACACAATGTACTAATAATATAAATAAATTTATATGTATTCATTGTAAGTAGTGTTTATGCTGCTTTATTACTTTGAAATGTTGTCAGTAGAATTAGGCAACTGGCAAAAAAGTGTAGTTATTACAAATGTTGTCTTTTTATGGTCAGTACTTTTTATGGTCAGAAATGTAGCAATAAAATATAGTGGAAAAGTTTTTTGACCAGGAAAAACACTACATTTATGAATAAATCTGATATGCTTCTGGTATTTAGTGTACTGTATGCTTGGATTTATATTATCTAAATATTTTGATAATTAGATGTCTCAGGTGACTCCTTGGGATAGGCTCCAGGTTCCCCGTGACCCTTAAAAGGAGTAAGCGGTTGAAGATGGATGGATGGATGTCTCAGGTGTGTAGGTAATTAGGTAGTTAGTGTGAGGGAAATTATTCATTTTTACTTTGTAATAATTTTGTTCTTGTTCTGTTCATGTTCATCTGAGGATAACTTCAAAGGTGATCATGTCATGTCATTAGATTAATACAGAATGTTTATCTGCTTACAGAGACACAAACATGTTTGAACAAAGCCTGTTTGAACTGCCTCAAACTGCTCCTTATCGGTACATAGAGGTGTATCGTGCCCTGTGCTTCATATATATATATAGTAGTTGTTCACCACCAGCACCCCAGAGAGCTCTCATTCTTCTATACTGTACTCATCCTTCTGTAATAAACCTTTTCATCTGAGAGGACGAGTCTGCGAGTGTTGTCTAATTTCCGTAACAATTGGCATCTTCTGGCTGGGCTACGCGAGTCTTTCAGCTTTTGTGGACAACAAGCATTGAAAATATTTTACACTGAAGTCCGTGTTGACGTGCAGACGGTTTGCCCTTTGTTGTGCAGAGCGAAAGACAGATGCAGCCTTATCACTGACTGGTAGGAATCATCAAAAAACAGCCTTAAGGTAAATTAGAATTTTATATCATTGTGTATTGCTGTCTGTATGGAAGGGAGTCAATGATATAAGAAATGCATGTATTACATTGAGCGATATCTTATAAGAAGTTCCGGGAATATTGGTGTTTCTTAGATCACAGCTTCAAAACTAAGATATATATATATATATATTTATTCATTCTCTCTCTCTATAATTATATTATATTATATATATATATATATATATATATATATATATATATATATATATATATATATATATATATATATATATATATATATATATAAATAGAGAGAGAGAGAGAGAGAGAGAGAGAGACACATAACGGTAAAATATTTGCTAAAGGAAAGAGTCACTTTTGAGCAATCAATAAGTACAGAGAGTACTTATTAAGAAGCACAAGAGGCGCAGTATTTTTGCGACGGGTTATTATCAAGTGGCATGCCATATTGGATCATTCCATCATATTCGTACATGATATGTTTGGCAAATTTAACGCAAGTAAATTTTGCTGAAGAAAAAAAAAAAAAGAACGGAAGAGAAAACTGTAAGTCCTACCAAATTGCTGTATGTGGACTCGCCCTCACAGGTAACGCTTACATTCTTAAGGTTTGCTCTATTGAACCTATAGGTTATATGATTAATTGAATGTCTAGAGATTTGGCACGCATTTTGAACCTTTTCTATCTGTGTAATGCATATTCACTCTGTTTTCATAGCATATTAAATTGATTAAAACTTTGAAAGTTACAGAAGCTGTAAAAAATTGTTTTTATAAAAATGGGAAAAACATGTAGCAAAGCACATCCTATGACACATGTTATGGTATGTACAGGGTGCTCATACGTTGGTCCAAATATTACGTTTATGTGAATGAACTACGGAGAAGGCCGTTTGAACCAATATGATGTATGGGTTAAAGAATGTGCTTTCCCAGAAAAAAGATAGTTTTAATCTCAGACAGTTATAACAACTGAAACTTAATTTGGAGACCAAGGAGAGAGAGGCCCCTAAAACAAAGAGTGAAGTGCAGTTTTTGGCTGACTGGAAAGCAGTTGCTGAATGGCAGAGTGAGGCACATAAAAGAGAGAAAAAAAAAATGTCAGGCAGGGCCCTCACCCATTTCTCAGTGTGCTAAGTTGCAGAAAGCTGATCCCGACCTGGACTCTGCCCCACCGCGAATGCCCACAGACAGTAAGGAGGGAGGAACATGCAGTTTCAGATGCACCTCCTCACAATGAAGCAGCACAGCCTATGCTACTTTATCTGAACCTGTCAGAACTGAGCCACAAACCCCCACCAAACTATGCACCAGCCATCCTATCTTCACCGGTGGCGTTACATGAGATGCCAAGTGAAGGTACCCACAACATTGCTGCCTGAGGGCTTCAGACCAATAAAATCGGACAGAGAAGGGACAGTGCCCCAATGCTAGAAGTGGCCATTAAAGGAGGCCCTATGCTAGTTCAAAGACCATGGACATTGGATGACATCAGGAGAAGCATGATGCATCTGCCGGCGCTCCGCGAAGTAGGAGGAAAAAGTTTGGGGATGAACTTCAGATATTCTGCAGAGAATTCAGACCCACCACTCATGAACTACGACAACTGCTCATGACGAAACTTGGCATGGACTGGGTCAAGGATTCACATGAATTCCCAGAGGACGATGTCCACCTGATCAACCCACAGTGGGATGATGGAGTCAACGCATCACCTGGGACACTGGAAATCTGACTCAGGTAGAACAATATGCAAGAAGCTTCTACGAGAGTCAAAGGGAAGAATGATTGAGAAGAGAGGAAAAGACCTTCACACAGCCTCTCTCACCATGATGCAAGCCATCAGCACACAACCACAGCAAATGGAAGACAGAGGAAGAGGCCCAGGGTGGATAGGAAAACCAAAAGGACGTGAACAAGGAAGCCAAGGTGGCAACCCCCATAGATCCAACGTCACATGTTTTATCTGTGGAAAAACTGGACATTTTGCAAGAGACTGTCCAGAGCAGAACCAAGAGGAGGCCAACTGAGGGGAGGAGAAAAGGAAGGGTAAGCCACCTGGGAACAAATGAGATGACACCCAAACTGAGTTAGCTCACAAAGAACAGGAATATATGCACACATCCACATCCAACATTAGTCAGACTGACAATTCACAAATGTCTGAACCAGTCATGACCCTTAACCTTTTAAAATACAGTGCCTCTCCTTTTACACAGTTACCATGTATATCTCTTGTAATTAATGGGCAAAGTGTCACTTTTTGGTAGATTCAGGAGCAATGTATTCAGTAATGAAACACTGCGAATTAAAAGAATCCCTGAAAATGGATTCATGGTCACTGCGCTCCATGGGCATGATGGGACATTCAGTATTAGAACGTTTCTCTGAAACGCTAGTTTGTGAATGTGAAAATGGGAAAAGATTAACCCACCAATTCCTAATTTCATCTTCATGTCCAGTCAATCTACTGGGCAGGGACTTAATGTGTGTTTTACACTTAAATTTGATCTCCTCACCTCAGGGAGTAACAATAACTGATGACTCATCTTTGGGAACTCTGTTTGTTAAAGAAACAGAGCTCTGTGTTTATCAATGGCCCATGTATAACAAGCCTAGAGCCTGTGCTCACCAGATGGCATCAGCATATGATAAGATGAAGGACAAGTGTGGTGAATTTATGCTATCCTCTGCCCTCCATTGCACATGGATATCCCAGAAAGCAAAGAGCTGTACCAAAAGACACTATACTGGTGTGAAAAATTTTGTGCATGTTCAGTCAAATTGAGTGCCATTTGCGTTTATTTTTCATCCCAGAATGAGCGCCTCACGTCTCATTAGCCAAAATAAAGAACAAACAGTGGAAAGACATGGGACTGTGGGTGGGATTATGTGAGAGTGAAAAAATTACAAATTGGGAACAGGAACCCACCTCCAACATATGGTACATATGGCTGGGTGTTTATAAAAAAATATTTCAGGAAATGTGCAAGGTTAACTGGGATGTAATATGTCTGGACAAGGGAATATTTCTGAACCTTAGAACAAGCCCCATACCCCTAGAGAACCACCCACAATTGAAGAAGGTGCCTCTGGGGCTTTGGGCCCAAGGGAAACATGGCGTAGGCCTGATTAGAAGTGTACCACAAGTCGTGATCACGCCCAAATCTGACTTTAGGCCCAGCCAATCTCAATACTCTCTTAAATCAGAAGAAGAAGGGAATTAGGCCAGTATTTAATTCACTATTAAAAGCAGCGATCATTGTTCCCATTCGCCAGTGCGCACTCCAATATTTCCAGTAAGAAAAGCATGAAAACCCCCACAACCTGATGAATGGTGATTTGTACAAGATTAGCAAGCAGTTGAGAGGTCCTGCATGACATGAACATCAATGTAATGGAAACTGTTCCCTCTCACCACGGGTGCCCCTTTGAACAACTCTGTTGTCATGCTGATGTTCCTTCTCCTGGCACCAGTTCTCTATGTTTTTAATCTCCTCCAAGTAGGCCTTCTCGTCAGTGTTGTCAGCAAACTTGGGGATGTTGGTGGGTTTCCTCACATGAATTGCTTGCTTCAGGTCCACAACATTTCTTTTGGTCAACACTTGGATTTGGCCATTCCAAAACATTTTTCTTTTTTGCTGGTATAATTCAGAATTCATTGTTCCATCAATGATGGCAAGTTGTCCAGGCCCAGATGTAGCAAAACTGGCCCAAACCATGATAATACCACCAGCATATGTCACAGATGGTATAAGGTTCTTATGCTGGAATGCAGTGTTTTCTTTTCTCTATACATAACCTCTCATTTAAAACAAACATAATATTTTGGCTACAAAATATTGTTCCAATAACTTTCTGACTTGACCACATGATATTTGGCAAACTGCAAAAAAATTGTTCGCCTGATGGTGGAGTCATGAACATTAACATCAGCCAGTGTGAGAGAGGCCTTTAGTTGCTTAGTGGGCTCCTTTGTGACCTCGCAGACTATTACACATATTGCTCTTGGACTGATATTTGTTGGTCAACCGCTCTTGGGGAAGGTAACAATGGTCTTGTCTTTCCGCCATTTGTACACAATCTGTCTGACTGTTGATTGGTGAAGTCCAAGCTCTTTTGAAATGGTTGTGCATGAACAACTATTTTTCTGAGGTCCTCAAAAATCTTCTTTGTTCATGCCATGATACACTGAAGATCAGACACTGATCTTCAGGTCCTCCATCTTGGTGGTGAGTTTGGAAGGAATTAGTGTTAAACGCTGAGCTGCTGTCCACAAACAGTACTTTAACATAATTTCCCTTCCTGGTCTCCAGATGGCTGTGTGTAGGAGTCATTGATAGCTCAATTGTGATGGTATGCGAATTGTAACGGGTTCAGGGTGTCAGAACTGATGAAGTCTCTGACCAGACTTTCAAAGCACTTAATCACAACTGATTTCGGGGCTACTGGGAGATAGTCATTCAGGCAGGCAGGCTGGGGATAATTGGGACAGGAAATATAATGGACTATTTAATGCATGTTAGAATTACTGACTGGGAGAGGTTGAATATCTCAAAGAACACCAGTGCTAGCTCATCAGTACAGAGTCCAAGGACCTGACCTGAGCTGGTATCTGGTCTTGCTGCCTTCCTGGTGTTCACTCTCCTGAAAGCCTTCCTCATGTTGTGCTCTGAGTTGAGGAAAGTGTTTCCTGCCATTAGCACTGTGGGCACTGCAAGCGCTGTTAGCTGCAGCCTCAAACGAGTGTAAAAAGTGCCCACTTGTTCAGAGACGAGAATCCTGGGGGATGGTGTTTTATAGTCTATCATACTCCATCCATGCCACAAGCTCCTACAGCCACCCTGTTGGAAATGTGACTCTAATTTCATCCCATAGCACCACTTTACCTCCTTCACCACTCTGTGCATGACGTAAGATGAAACCTTGTACTCGTCCATGTTCCTGGTGGCGAGTCCCACGTTATAGGCAGCAGTGCAAGATCTCAGTGTCGTGGATAGTTTTATCAACCTATGGCTTTGTGGAGGTTTTTTGGGCAGCTGATGTACTATTGGAAGTTGAGTTTAGATGGCCCGTATGGGCTACAATGAGTCTAAATGGCCTGTATGGGGATCAAACCCACAACCTTGGCCTTACTATCACCACGCTCTAACCAATTGAGCTAACCAAGACCAGCATAATGAATATTTGAAAGTTGCTGCTGTATGCTTTAAATATCTGTACAATATAATATACAATATCTGTAAAATATAAATCTATGACACATTCCTACTGGGAAAAAATCTGGTGCATCTTGACGGCAGTGGATATATAATGCATATCTACATATTTTATGCATATTTTCCTTGTGTCACACAAACACATTGGGTAATGTATATCTTAGAAAGAGTTGTGAATCTATGGCCACTAACAGACCAGAAGAAACTTATGAAATAAAAGAAGAAAATTTCCCTTCAGTTATTGCCAGTGTTCAGAAGCTACTTTGAAACTGTAGCTTTTCAAGCTACTCATATTTTGAAGTAGTTAAGCTACCCTTTTAAAAAGGTATTTAGCTACATTACAAGTTACTAAGAAAAAGTAGCTAATTACATTGAAGCTGCATGGGCAACATTTTTAGTATGATCATGAATCAGCTTATGAATAACTGTGCATAAAGAAATTAAACATGATTTTTTAAAGATAATTTGAACAATTATTAGTAGATAGAGTCTTGTTTTATTAACAGACCATCCAAAGATACAATAAATACTCAAACTCTATATTACTACTGTCATGAGTCCCCCTTTGTGCAGCACGCTGTGGAGCATGTGAGCGCGCGTGCACGAGCAGGTGCGCGAGCACCTGCTTCACCCATGTGGTCAGTTGTGACATTTCGACATGTACATCTGTTTATGTTTCTGTTATGTCTCCTCTCCGTCCTGTCATCGGTTGTGGTGTCACGTGTGTCTGTATTACCCTCAGCTGTTAGCAGTTACGAGGCTGATCATGTCGGCATATATACCACGTGCCTCCCAACACTCAATGCGGAATATTAGAGTAGATAGATTAGATGATTTAGATGTAGATGTGTTTCATTGTGAATGTCATAGTCATAGTCATAGCCCATGTCTTAGTTCATGTTTAGGTTTGTTAGTTTAGTTCACACTCTTTTCTCCACTACCAGTCCCTCGCTGTTGTTTATGTTTCTCCTTTTGTTTATCGACCCTGTTTTCCGTGACCACGACCTTGATTCCTGCCTAGCCCTGTGTATGCCTGTTTGCCGATCACCTGACCTCTTGCATGTTTTGGATTACGTTTCTGGATCATGTTTTGGATTTACCTGCCTGTGTTTCTCGATAAAGAAAACCGTTCCAACTGCACTTGCATCCGTCCTAATCTCCGTTACGTCACGATACGTGACGGAATATTCCGCCCCACAATGGATGCAGCACGAGAATGGAGAGAACGCAGAACCCGGAAGTCCACGCCAATCATACCCACCTTGGACTCGATGCAGTTTCCACAAGAGACTTTCGTGGACCTTCCCGATCGGTATGATGGGTTCTTTGGTTATCCGGACTATTTTTTGGTAGACTGTCAGTTCTACTTCTCCAGCCTGTTTGACCCGAAGCCAGAGGAGAAGCAATGGATAAGGTTCATGGTGTCCCGGTTTTTTGGCCCAGCTCGTAATTGGGCGCAGCGATTAACAGCCATGAGATCCTGGGTACTGGAGGACAGTAGGCAATTTATGGTCCTGTTTTTGAAGGAGTTTGGAGAACCAGGGCAGAGCTGAATTTAAAACGACAATCACACTCACCTCTATGCATGCTTTAATTTGTGCTTGTGTGGCATTCCCAAGTGGAGGGTAACGTTTATCCAAATTTTGTAAATCCAACTACGCCACCCTGGGGGAGAACCAGGAAAATACTCCCAAATATAGGCACACAAATAAGTTTTACCCATCGGGGCAAAGAACATGAGAAAAAAGAACAAGACAGGCCAGCTACAGCTCGGGAGGTAATCCAAACCCACCTCAAGTCACACCAAAATTATCAAACACTCCTTATACCATAAGGAAATCATTGTGTTGGCACACTGAGCACGCTGTGAAGCACACACCGCCGAATAAATGCAGCTAGCCTCCCCTGTCCCACACTAAGACTCACTGGCTCCTGGAGAGGGAGAAAAAAAAAAAACCTGTTTAACCCCAAATTACACAAACAATAAACAAAGAAAAAAAAAAAAATATACCAGTGACAAAGTAAATCTGATATGCAGCATGGCAGAGGCGAGGCACCTAAACAGATAGCCCAAGCGTGCTGCTAAGCAACACAGCAAAAGCAAAGGCCGTAAGCGAACCAACCCAGCAATGCCCATAAGCAAAGCAGTTAAGCAAAACTCTACAGCTAAGCAAAACAATAAATAAAGCAGACCACTAAGTAATGCAAAACAATAAATAAAACAATACAGAAAATGTTGGTAAAACAAAACAATAAGCAGAACAATAAAGAGATTGATGGTAAAGCAAAATCCTAAAGCAAAACCAGTAAAGCCAGCTAGGGATTTGTCTTAGAGAAGATCTGGATGCTCAACTCCCCACTCTTACCTTAACACAAAGACCGGAGTCAAACTAAATCTACCAAGTCCCACTGTGAAAAAGGGAGAGGTGTACTTACCATAGGGTTGAACAAACACCAGATGTGAAGTTGTATGATCACTGACAGGTACTGCAGCTCAATATACAAATCATTCAGCCACCGGCTAATGTTGCGATCACTGAACGTGATCTCCGGCGCGATCACCAGCACGATCTCCGCCACCAACTCACCACAACGCATGTATTATCAGCGCTGCTCTGAGACTATAAATTAACCAAATTAGCCTTGAGATGTTCACCTCATTGCACCGTGAGCAAAGCCTCAAGGTACCTGAATGGAAATGGGATGCGGAAATGCCAGGGCGTGAGGAACTCGCATATGCGCCTACCAAAATAAAGTCCTTAAATAATAGGGTAGCTCCCACTTTATAGGGCTGCCGAAGCCATACCCCGAGCAGAGCCAATAGGATAGTTAAATCATTTATCCTGTCACATACACATTCTTGGACATAAAAAATATCTGAATCGTTGGTTTACAAAGATTACGTATAAAGGTGTAAGATTTATTGGTTGATTGCTTAAGGCACATGAACTTCAACAAATAAAGCCATGGGTAATTGGTTTTCTCATTTTCTAAATCAGTTGCCATTGGTGATGGGACGTTTGGATAATTTTACTGACTCGGATCTTTGAATCTCATTTAGCAAGATGAATGAATCTTTTTACGAGTCATTTCGTTCATTTCAGCAGAATATAATTAAAATGTTACATATTATACTCCCCAACACATCAAGTATTTAATAGACTATAAAATAAACTATAGGCTAATGCAACCAAGGCCAAATGATGAGAAACAGAAATGATTAATTAATAGCTTAGCTAGGTCTTCAAGTTATGTAGTCTGTTAGTTCACCTCACCTCCCTATCCGGTCGTTCTTTTGTCAGGTCATATTTGTCACATCTGTTCCCCAGAAACAGAAATGATTAGTTCACGTCTTGAGTCTTCGGGTTCAAGTCATTCGTTCATCCCGTTTCCGCTATTGCATGGTGCATTGTTTATGCAGCAGTCACCGGAAGAATGAATAACTAAAACCCAAAGATTCGAGACGTGAATGAATAATTTCTGTTTCTGGTATTGCATGGTGCATTTTCTATGGGGCAGTCACCGGAAGAATGAACAACTTGAACCCAAAGACTCAACACATGAACTAATCATTTCTGTTTCCGGTATTGCATGGAGTATCGCCTATGGGATGGTCACCGGAAGAACGAAGGACTCGAACCCGAAGACTCGAGACGTGAACTAATCATTTCTGATTCCTGTACATAACCTATGGGGATGTTGCGGTGCATGCACAGTCAAAAATGAATGAATCAATCTCTGAGAACACTCATTGTTCACGAGTCTTATTAAAGATTTGTTAAAAATGAACGAATCGTTCATGAATGACACATCACTAGTTGCCATCTTTCACTCCATCATGGATAATAAGGATGAGTGTATCAAACTTAATAATCAATACTTCTGATAGGCCAATAATATTGCATGTAGTGATTAATTTTTTTAACCACTGATTAATTAATTAATCATGGAAATAATAATAAATAATAAATAATTTAAGACAAGAACTTGGTTGTTGGCTACTCCACCAACACTAGTTATTACACTGGTTTGTAGTTTAATAAATGATTTTTTCTCTTTTATGAACTTTCTCTTAGCTGCAATGTGTAAAAAGTTGTAGTTGAAAATATGATTTTTGTGTAGCAATGGAAAGAGCAAGTAGTTTTAAAATCAATCTTTATTGACCCTATATATTTCCTATATGATGCAGTACCTCATATTCACTTGTTAGTAAGTAGGACAATGTTTTCACTACGGTGTGCTCCATGTCGCGTTCCACCCTGAGCTGTGACCTGATTGGTCAGAAGTCAAAAGACAAAAGCTTGTATTCACTTGCTAAGAAGATTTTTTTTTTTTTTTATTGTCAATGTCCTCCAGGTTGCTTACTCCCTGAGCTATGATCTGATTAGTTAAAAGCCATATGACAACAATAAATTTATTTCCAATTTTTTGATAATATAAGGCAAAAATACAAACCTACTATTTCACTATGTAACTAGAAAAAGGGGGCTTTAACTTTGACATAACAAAAAAAAGTTGTGTCACATGACTAGGAAGTACTGTTTTCACTTCCTTTTCTGCAATCACATGGCGTGTTGAAGGTCATCATCAGAGGACTATCAGTATTTATTTAAGTTTTCAATATTTAGGCAAAACTACTTAATGGAAAACTTTAAACTATCTGACAATTGTCTCCTCTAATAATATATAAATTTTTTCACATTCAAAGTAAGAAAAACTATTGTAATTTCAGACATTTTGCAATTGCATCTTATTTTCTAAATTTTATGTTTCAAGAGAAAAAAATTAAGGATTCAAGAGAAATAATAATAATAAAAAAAATACTTCACCCAAAACATGTTTCTATCTAATTTTTTTTTATGTATTTTGAGTGACTAAATCCATCCACATAAACTGTAATTCTTTTCTAGAAGGTGTAACTTTTACGTGCTTACTAAGTGGCAAAAAACTCTATAATTTAAAGTCTGGAAAATATAGGAACTGGAATTGTAATCTCATACATTTTGTGTTATTTTGACCACATGATAAGATTTATGGCATGATCTCTGTGTCTCACTTCTAAAGGACTCAAGTTTGTGTCACAATGTGTCGAAGATAGAGTTGTTTTTCATCTTGCATTCGTGAATTGCTTGTGAATACCTAATCACCCCTGCCCTCTGCTCTGGCTCCTATCCTCTTATCTGTTAGCACAGATGCCTTAGTTTCAATGGAGTCTACACAACAAATCTTTACATTTTAGCTGCAACCAATTCCAACTGACATTTATCGCTCTTTCATGACATTTATCAATTTTTCCTGTCTTCTGCATATATATAACATGCAGTAAACTAAGAAGCTTTCACGGAACTCTGTGTCTGTGTGACTTCTTCCCAAGCTCGGATGAGAGGATAGCCAGCCAGTGCAGGGTCCAAATTCTGGTTCTGAGACTGGTATCAGATAAGAACTTAACACTATATGATCCTTTCCACAATAGAGAGTTAAGGGCCTTGATCATGGACCAACAGTGACAGCTTGGTGGATTCTAATTCACCATGTTCCACTTATGTGTACAGTTTTCACACCTAGGTCGTTCCAACTAGTTTCACACCTAGAGCCAATATAATGTGTATATGTGAACACTCCAAAGGAAACTGTTAACAAATACAACCTTATTGTAAATAGGTACCAGAATATTGACTCGTCAATTATAAACCTTACAGTGTTCGTAACAGTGTTAACATTTACATGTGGTGTCATGGAGAAATCCCTCCAACCAAAGTCGAAAAACTACCAAAGTCGAAAAACTTCCAGAGACCAGGGGTTATGTCAAAAGAAATGAAACTTTATTTAAAACAATACAGTGACAGTCTGCAGAAAGTCTGAATTATCCATCCATCCATCTTCTATACCGATTATCCTTTTCGGGGTCACGGGGAGTCTGAATTATACAAACACAAATATGTATTTAGTATATACTTTTCTGAAACAGTAAATTTATCTGTAGTCAAGGTATTAATCTCTTCTTTCTAAAAACAAACCAATCCCTGTCGCCTTTATTAATTATTCATGTCTATATGATATCTTACATTTGTGGCGCATGTGCTGTTAGTTGGAGTTTTTTTTAAAGGTTTTAACAGGACATGGTTTTTACTCTGCCCCTAAATTCACCCTTATACTTTAATGACTTTCTGGCTTGTCCCAGCCTGGTTCTCTTCTTCTGGAAGTCTTATCTTTTACTTTGTTATTGGTTTGCCAGCTTCAAAAGTTTTTGATTGGAAACAGTTTCAGTGAATGTCTAATTGCTAATTTATTGTTGTACAGAGAAAATACAGGGTTCTTCAAACTCAGTACACAGGAAATACAGTGATGCAGTAAAACATGGGATTCTTCTAACTCAGTACACACTTAGACTATAGTCTGAATAGAATGTATTTTACAGTTTTAGATTATGATTCTAAATGTTAGTTATACATATTGATTATACTTTATTAACATATCCAAATGTTAGTTACACATATTGATTACAGTTTATAAATTTTCCCCCCTCTGGGACTTACTAAATCCTACCTACCTTAAAGAGAGTAATCTCACAATCCAGTCCCTTCATTTACATTAACTAGTGATCACTGTATGATCACGTCAGCCATCTATCAATGACCAAATCCTGAAATCTTTCTCTGATGGAGTACAGAACCAAACATCTCCTTCCAATATAGACCAAGAAGGAGTAAAAAATTCTGTCTCCCTTTCCCTATCCACAAAAATCAACACAGTGTTCATAAGCAAGCATTTGGTTCAGCACTTGCTCATGTTTGTCATGGTTATGCAGAGTGCAAAATTGATTAAGCCCATACAGTTGATACAGGTAGAGAGCAATAAACATGAGTACAAAATACTTTCTCATTTTGATTACAAAAATAAGTCACAGTAATCATCCTGCTTCCAATCAACCCAAGTGATTACAATTAATAGCAAAAATAGAAAAATAGGAACATAAAGGAACATAAAGAATATAAAGGTTAAATGTTTCTTTTTCACAGTGGGTGCACCAGCAATGTCTTTCTTCAACCCAGATACTTTGCATATCATAGGGGGTCACCCTTGGGGAGAGGTTAGGCTAACACTTACACCCAGGGCAACTTCTTCGTCCTCACTTGAGGAACTGGAATCTGTATCCTCCTGCTGCAATTGTTCTCAGATCTGGCTTAAGGGGCCAACCTTGTATGGCCCTTCTGTTCTGGTCTCGAACACCCCCAGGGACACCTGTTCTCCAAGAGTCAAGGTACTGGACAAGGTACTTCTGTCTCCTCTCCTAGTCCCCTGCTCTATTCCTGTGAATAGATAGCTTCATATACAGCAGTTAGTTATCGCATACAAGTGCATCTCAAAAAAAAAACTCTCTCCTGGATTCCTCTAAGAGCCACTGAATGCTGTCATCGCATGCCAAGGACCATATCCCGGAGAGGTCTCCTAGACTGATTAAGTATACACCTATGACTTATCTTTCCAGTTCAGAACCCCTCATACAGTGCTCGCCTGATATGGGCAAGAATAGGGCAGGTACATTGCAAGAATCTGCCACATCCGTCTCACACCTTCTCGCTGTTTCGACTGGACCAGAGTCATGGGATCTCCAAGCTGAATGGAGAAAGGAGCAACTGGAGCTGGTGCTTAAGGACATCTGTAAACCTCATCTAGGGGCTCAGCAGCTGAAAGCTATTGTAAGGGACCTCTTGAATGGTTGGCTTACCAAGGAGCATGCTGCTAAACTCCTCAACAATCATGCTGGACAGTACTTTCCATGCAAATAAACCCCAACACATCTAAAAGTGGGGTGAAAACAAAACCCTTGTCCAAGAAGCAGTTCAGATGGGCAAACTATGCGCACATCCAATGTCTATACAAACTAAAGAGAAAAGACATGGTGGCCAAAATGTTGGAGCGGCATTGTAATGAGGCTTACCTAAATAAAGACCGTACATGTGAAGGATTGGAGGACTACTGGGCAGATGTGTTTGTCAACAGTCAGCACCTATGACATGCAGTAGCATGAAGGAAGTGGAGCATAGGTGGTCTACAATTGAACCAATTATCCCTGGTGAAGTAACCGCACCACTTCGTGGAATGGGAGCTACAGGGATGGACAAGATCAGTGCAAAAGATCTTCTTAGGTTGCATCAACCATCCCTGGCCGGTTACTTCAACTTAATTATGGCTGTGGTAGCACTGCCAGCCATTCTTTCTGGGGCCAGGGTACCTTTATACATAAGGTGGACCATCCTAAAGATCCTGGGGAATTTAGACCAATCTCTATAACATCTACAATCACTTGAGCATTCCACGAAGTACTTGAATGAAGGTTGTGTAACAACATAGTCTTCTCTGCACTACAGTATTCCTTTCTCTGTAAGGATGGATGCCTAGAAGTGACTTCCTTGTTGCACTCAATTTTGCGGAAGACTCATGATGAAATAAGACCAGTGAAAATGCAATTTCTAGACCTGGCAAAGGGTTTATTATCATATGGTGCCATATTTGAGGCAGCTAGAGCGAGCGGAGTGCCGCCGCCACTTACTAATTACCTCAAGCATCTCTACAAGAACTTGACTGTTCATATGAATGGCATTATTACGAGATGTGGTAGAGGAGTGAGGCAAGGGGACCCACTGTCACCTGTACTGTTCATCCTGGCAATGGACGAAGTAATAAAAGCAGTGATCCCGGAAATCAATTTTGAGCTGGATGGCAGCCATATTGATGCGCCAAACATCCAGAAAGAGCACAGGACAAGATGAATGGCCTGTCTAGGGCCCTGCGGGAACGTGGAATGTCCATGAATGCCAAGAGGTCGGCCGGTTTTACGATCACTAAGGATGAGAAAAGAAAGTGTCTGGTCATAATCCCTAAAGAGTATTAGACAGATAAATGGGGTAGAGGATAAGTAAAATATCTGGGCTTGGAGTTCACATGGAATGGAAAAGTTTCACCCAAACATACAGGGAAACCGGAAGGGATGCTTTATGAAATCTCGGCAGCCCCTCTGAAATCCAGAAGGGGGGAATTGGAATTCCATGCCTTTGTGAATCATTCCCACTAATGCAGAGGACTAGATACAAAAAGTTATTTAACAGCAAGAGCATTCTATGTACAACAACATAGCAAAAGTCATTCTGTAAAATAGAACACTAAATCGATCTCCCATGTAGGGTGGCTGGAATGGCAGTTACATCTAAGATGGAAGCTCGTCAAGCTTGGGTCTCCCAGCTAGAATACTCAAATGGCAGAGAGCTGGCCACAAGATCGACAAGTTAAGCCATTACTGGCTGAAGAAGCTGGCAAGGGTATTTCCATGGCTACATCTTAGAGGCATCCAGCTGCATGGTGGAGTGCTAAATACTAAGGCAAGGAGTGCAAGGTGGAGCAAACATTCTGTGAAGGACACCACCTGCCATGGTGCCTGTGGCAGGCATGAAACATTTAATCATATTCTCCACATATGTGAAGTTACGCATGATCCACTAGTAGTGGAGAAGGAGCAATCAATGATAATCATGGATGTTTCAGTGGTGGCCACACATAGAATGCAAGAGACCTGGAAGATCAAGGTCAAGAAGTATGGCTCCCCATCTAACAGTGACACCATTCATGCCTGGAAGAACCTTGTCGGCAATATTAAGCATTTACCAATCATTCTATCAAGTAGGGGATTTTGATATGAACAGTCAAGAGTTGGCCTGCAAACATTGGGGTCGACTAACAAGGATTTGGCAGATATATGTCTGCTGACAATATTTGGAATCATTGGAATGTTATGATAATTTATTGAGTTATTTGAAGGTATTCATTGCCAACTATGAACTGCCTAAAGCGGTGACAACCTGTTTATGGCGGTGCTACTAGCACCCCTATGGGGTGCCTCAAATCACATTAGTGGCTTGATAACAAGTTGTAATATAGCTTTCAGTGCAGTTATACACTGACGACAATAGTTGATAACACCCATGAATCTTAAAATTTGCTGTGTGGTATGGGGCAGAGGATGACCCCAATGTCCTGCCTTGGGAGCGTGAGAAATTCAAGGGGAGGGGAGTCCAGAACCCCTGAGGGAGACGCAGCCAGGTGTATTGTTGGTTTTGGAATGTTAAGGTGAGCAATGGCCTCACATGCAGGCACATTGGAAAAAGAGCTGAACACAGGTCAACAACAGAAAAAAAATATATTATCACGTGGAATGAAAGAATTTACAGTAGGAATGTCAGGTACTACTGGAGTTACTGGGATGACTAGTTAACTAATTTTACAAATGTTCTGTAAAATGCCATCCTCTTCCTCCAGCCTTACACACTGGTTAATGGGTGTGTTATATAGCAGAACTGTTGGCACGATCCCACCCTGCTGTAATAATGCTGGAATAACTAGGCATATCCCTTCCTCTTTTTCTGAGGACGGAGGGTATTTACAAAACACAGGATGACTATGTTTCACTTTAGCTTGATAGATGTACATGTTACCTGTCCTATCCATATAGCCCATAATGTCCCAGGTATGTTGGCCAGTTCAGGATGAGGGACGCCACCATCACTGTCAGATTTGGAAACTGGAGACAGACAACTGGGAACTCACAACTGCAAAGTGCTTGACAAATTGCACGAGCAGCTTCAGAGCGCACACGTGCATATGCTTGAAGTGCGCATGGACGCTAAAACTGTGTCAAGTGTTGCCCGCTGTCAGCAATTAAGAGAATGCTGACTGGTTATTTAAACCCTTCAGGTTGCTGCGCTCGTTGTGCGGCATTAAAGTAAAGTAGAGAAAGGACTAATGGAGAAAGTGCTGAATTTAATCAGAATTAATATCCCAAATATTAATCCTCTACTCACTACTCTGTCATTCAACTGATAGAGCATGTAAAGACACTTCCTCTTACCTTCTCAGGGCTAGAGAACCAATGAAATCCTTTCCCTTTCGCTGAAGGTGTGTGTAGCAAAGGAATTTTACTCATGGAGTAAGATATACGAATCGTCCCTTTGAATGGACGTCGGTTTATTAAAGAACAATAAGGATTA
Source organism: Ictalurus punctatus (assembly GCF_001660625.3). Lineage (NCBI taxonomy): Eukaryota > Metazoa > Chordata > Actinopteri > Siluriformes > Ictaluridae > Ictalurus > Ictalurus punctatus. Next base: position 25,186,377 of record NC_071284.1, read on the forward strand.
CAATTATCTTGACTCAGAATATAAAGAAAAATAAAATAAAGAAAAAAACAGCGACTACGCAGAGTCTGAAAATAGTTTTCTTTTAAGAAGAGACATGAAATTATCCCGTTTTTTGATCGCGCAGGATCAGATAGTTTTTCTTCCTTCACAAGAAACTAAAACGAATAACCTTCACCCGAGGTGTGGCCCTGAGCACTCGTCTGGTTGAAGCTGGTCGGAGCTTTCGCTTGTGATTTCAAGCGCTGGAGTCTCAGTTTTCGCTCAAAACCACAACACCTTCTCCACGGTGTTCGGATGTGGTTATGAGCGAAAACTCTGAATCTGCATGTAGAAAACAGGAGGCATGTCCTTTTTGGGGTTTTTAACAGATAAACAGAGGTTAGGGGATTGTGGTCTTTGAGTACTCGCCTTAAAGCTGTGTGTGTTTTTAGCGCTGGCTGTAAAAAACAGGATATACAGGATTTTACTGGGCTTTCTTCAGATTTAATCGTTCTATCAGTCTTTCCATTTCATCTATTTGTCTAGCAAGATTAGAGAGTCTCGCTATTCTCCCATGTTTCAGACTTAATTTCCTAATGTATTCAGTCCTCCTGTATTTAGCACGTTCTTTTAACATTTCAGCTTCAGCTGTCATTTGGTTTAAGGTACTCAGTATTCTATCTCACTCTTTCACTACACAATAATTTTTCCATATCAGCTTTTCAGTTCTTTTTATATCCAGCGTGTCGAGCTATAGATCTCTCAGGTCTTGCTGGATGGGCCTAATGTCCAGAACAGCTTACTCAGCGGCCCCCAAACCAGAAGACTTTCCAGTCCGTCTTTCTCCATGTTGCTGTCTTGCCCCCCTCCTTCTCCTTCTTCTTCTTGCGTGGTTCTTTTTCCCCAGACTGTCAAAGTTGGGGTTCTTGACATAGTTTAATTATAATACAGTTTTAATTGTTTTCACATTACATCACATAATATAATACATCAGCTTGTATTTTACAATAAGCTGGAAATAACGGTAGGACTGAGGCTACATATATCTGAGATCTAAATCTCCTATAACACCCCCTTCTGGAGACTTGGTCCTACAATCCCAAATAACATTATCTATTAACCCCGCAGAAGCTGTGTAGGGTAGTACAAACGGAAGGTAATCATCACACCACATTTGGATACCTAGTTCGAATTCGGCTAGAATTTGAAAATGCCACTGGCCATCATTAAATTTAGGAATCAGGGTACACTCCCACCATTCTGGGTCCCTGTTCAAAACATGTGAATTCAAGGGGACCAATCCGTGTAAAAACCGTGGTTGGAAGCCTTCAGAATCCTTGGGCAATGAGCATAAGTAATTAATGTGAAGCCAGCAGCGGGTAATACCCCTGGGCGGTCCCCAGTTCCTCAAGATTCCCTTGGAACACCAGCCTGTGGGATAAGTTCCATTTTGCCTTCCCCATTGGCCCTTGGGACCTCCAATATTACTGCAGGCTGTAAAACAGATATTTTTTATATATTAAGCACATGCCCCTCTGACCTGTTGGTTGCCATACCACTTTATACCCCTCCACTATGATGCTAGCCATTTCTTTGAATTCCAACAGATTGTAAAAGACTCTACCTCCGTGTGTCTCTACCGCCCAGTACTTCCTTGGGTTTACTACTTGACACCAATCTGGACTGAAAGTAGCACCCCTCTCATCTAGTGAGAGTTCATATTTAACTAAACCAAAACTTCTGAATATATTTTCTAGTGTACTAACTTTCTTAGGTACAGATATTCCAGTAGATATCATCTGTATAGGGGTTAATTCCCGATTTTGCCCCCACACTTTTGTGTGTCTACATGCACAGTCCGAACATACATGCTTATAGTGTGTAGTTAACATATAATATCGCTCAACTGGATTATCCAAACATAAATCACATCTTTCTAATCTTCTAGGAGCTTTCCTTTTGGGGATTGGTGCAACCATGTCTTCTAGGTACATGTCTTTTTCCTATTCGGATAAGACATCTTGTGAGTTCTCACAGGTACAATACTTGCAATTAACTATTCTACAAACTTTGCCTATTTTCTTTATATGAATAAAGAAGAACACTATTCCTATTAATGTGGATCCTTGACTGTTGTACAGTTCTCCCATCATTATACGTATCGTAGAAAATATAGTTATACATAACATTGTTCTGATTAAGGTTTGTCCATTTCTTACTAAGCTCAGGGCAGTTATATATAATACCTATAAACAGTGTATCGTCAATGCAATGAATTTACAGTATGTAAACTGGAATTTGTCTCTTAGGTACAGCAGTATATGTTTCAAAATTACTTCCATAATGAGTGAGTAATGCCCACTGGGTCCAAACAATTTATTCCAGCCTTTCGAGCCTGTGAACAGTTGGGCTCCTATCAGGCTTACAGGTATTCCATATCTAAAGTATATACAAATAAGTCCTATTACAGCAATTATACTCTGGCATCCAGGATTTCTTTGTATGATTTGCCATACTGACCAGGTAATCCAGATTAAATAATAAAAGATTATTACCTGCAGCATGACTGGGTCAAAGGCCCTTGAGGTTCCAGCCTGGGCTTGGTCCTCACTCAGAGATTCGTTCGCAATTTGTGATGAGTTGTTTCCTTCTGCCATTTCTCATTAGGATTGGTTTAAATCAAGATCCTGGATGCAAGTTCAAATCAAAATTTACTCTGGTCTGGAGGTCCAATGGAACTGTGTCTATATAGCTTCGTTTTAGATCTCTATTTATCAGTTTCAGGAAGCCCCTCCTGTGACTTATCTTTGCTCCTCACAGCAGGTAACTACTGTTTTACTTGATCTTCTTCCTTTTAGTTTTGATGTAATCACTCTTGTTTAACAGTTTTTCTGTGGCTTCTTGCTTGTATCTTTTTCTATCCTTGCATACTTTCTGCTTACAACAGCATATACATCCTTTCGCTGTCCATATACAGCATTTCCAAAATCCTAAGGAATGTCCTATTAGCAGTACAAAAAATATACTTATACTCATGACCAGGTACCACCAATTAATTTTTATCCATTCTACAACATCCCACATTGTGTTCCACACAGTCATAGTAGTGTCTGCTATATTCACTGTGACAGCTTTTATGACACCTCCCATCAGTCTAACTCTTTCTCTAAACCATTCCCAGGAAGTTGCTGCCAACTGTCCTTGGTCTACTTGGTGATAATACCTATTTCTATTCCAAATCTAGTACCAGTTATTAGTAGCTACCCCTGGTCCACTATGGCTAATAGTGTCAACATTTGGCATCAAGGGGGCCATTTTCATGTCCATTGATTAGTGAAGATGCGCATACTCATTCTATTACTTCTCTTAGGACCCTTATTACTACTGCCATTTTAAGGCAAGATTCATTCTTGAAACCCATATATGGTTCCCACACGTAATTCTTCATTGACCATCCTCCGCAGTATGTAAGTGTGCTAGAGGTTCCTGTTGTTATGCCTAGTTCCTTTATTATCTGTGCACCTTTTTTGTTAATCAGAGCGGCTTTAATAGGTTTAATATGAACTTACCTATCATAAGTTGGCGTTACCCATGGTTCCAATGACCGAGTGGTCCATTTGTTTGTTTCCATGTTATCCATTTTCATTCCTACTGGAAATACATGTGTGTTTATATACCTGACCTTGCTTTGGCTTTGGTCATATGAAAAAAGTAGGATATTGCTCATGACGCATTACATCAAGTACTAGATTCATACGCATTGTTTTAGCAATGCTGGTTTAGTATGTAGTCCCATACTTTCGTGTCTTTGGCTTCCTGTTCTGTGAGGCCTCGGGGATATCTCCAGTGTGTTATAGGGTGCCACATTAGGTGACCGTCTCTTCAATGTGAGAGGAAGAGACGGTCACCTAATGTTGCACAATTGTGTGATTAACGGTTTTACTAGTTTTCTCGTTAAATGCACATATTCCTAGATATACTTGAAGCTCATATCCTCCCCTGCTGGTTGCCATAGTGCTGGATTTTCGAAAATCTACTTTGTAACTTGTTTCTGTCATATTGGCCTGCGCTTCCCAATCCTTTTTATAATTTTTACAACTGTGCTCTTTGGCACAGTAGGCTGACACTAGATAGCAGATATCTGTCAATCTATCTCAGTATAGTGTTTCATTCCAATTCTCGCTAGCGTTTACTACCCATAATACTGATTTTCCTCTGTTTGTTCCCTTGGTTTCAAGGTGTCTACAGTGTCGTTCTGTGTTTAGGGTGACTGCAAGGGTTAGGGAACTTTTCCTTCTTTTGAATGATATATATCCTCCACTACTCTGGTTCCCATATGCTGCATATGGGATCACTGATACTCCTTCCCAGGTTCCCTCCTGTGCATGACTATGATTTTTCCTACTATGATGGTGGGTGTATTTTGATTCCCATCCTAGATCCCTATAGTTAACTACTGTTCTGGCCTGAACATGGGTTTGAGCTATGACCAGGCTATTCTTGTAATGTACATATAACGAGGATTTCTCGCTGCAAGAGGCCTGTAGTCCCTGAGCCTTTACAGCCCTGTTATATACACAAGGACACGTGATAGCTCCTATTTGAGCCTTATCGTTATATATTGTTCCATTTGTGAAACACTTGGGGATTTTTTCTGAATATGTAGTTCTCTTTATTCTACTCCTATTTTTATTTTGTATTTCTATTTTAACGTCAGGTTCTACAAGCTGGATCAAGGTATAGTCAGTATTTTCAGGCTCTGGTTCCCATTCCTGTATGGTATATACCCCACAGTCATATATTTCTTCTTTATAGGTTTCTTTAATGATTTGATTCCAAATTTTAATTGTAATTTTCCAAGTATTGGTAATTACTGTGTTCGAATGGTTACCCTCCTTTCTAGTTATCCTCCAATGGGTATTATTTAGCCTCATTATTCCTTTCAAGAGTGAAAATTCTTGATTATTGTCTTCAGAAATTTGTAAACCCTTAGGTGTAAAGTATTTACTCCAATTCCCTATATAGTTCTCATTAGAAATTCCTTTGTTTGTGCAGTTTTCCAATTCTTCCCAATCTACAGCTGGCCATTGTTCTCTAATTACTTCTTTCTGGTTTTCCACGGTGAAGGTTCAATTTCCGATAGTCATATTCCTAATATCTATACATGGTATAGTTATGTGAATTTGTTTGCATTCTATATGTGTGGTATTGCTATGTCTGATCTCTTCATAAGTCATAAAGAGTGGACTTGTTATCAGCGTGGTTACCACTAATTTCAGTACTCCCCATCTACAGGCCTGTGTGCCCATCCTGGCTGCTTCCTTCTCCAGGCGTATTAAACTTTCTGTGGATGAGTTTCTCCTTAATCTCCTGTGGGTCATCTGAAAAATAAAATTTGGGAAACGGGAAGGGTTACACGGTTCCCCTAACCCCTTGTTACATAGCAGAGATTGATGGGTTAGGTAGCCCATGCCATTTTCTTTTTCTACACAGTCCTTTTTTAAATTTTTTCATTCTTGGTAATTCACTGAATGCTAGGTTACATGTAATCCCTTCTAGCCATTCATAGTCAGGATGGGAGCACTTTCCTATAGTAGTTTTAAACCTAATATGACAGGTTAGCTCTTGTTCTCCTGCTTCTGTTAGCACTTTCAATTCTTCTACTGGAAGACTGGTGCTTATAAGTTCTCCATCAGAGCTTTTCACTCTAAACTTGGGCCTGCCACTTAACAGGATGATCTTTTGTGTACTTTCAGGCATCACCATTACAGTCTTTGAATCTCTTTTATGATGGCTAAGACCTGTTATGATTTCCATTGCTTCAGCACTCTTATCTCCCCTTGTGCAGGGGCCTCTTATATCTGTCCCTTGCCATTCAAGATTCATGGCTTCGCAGATAACCAGATTCTCCCAGATTGTCAACTCCCAGACTTCCCCTTTCTTAATCTTTAACCATCCTGTGTGTTCTCCCCTCTCTTCGTTACTCTTTATCGTACAGGATTCTGTTTGTATCACACTATTGCAATAAAACCTTCTGCCACATTCTGAGTTCCCAAACACTATTCACATGTGCTAGGCTACTCTTACTTGTTCTGCCTTCTGGATTTAATCCAGAGCGATCAACATGACCCTCTAGCCAGTTCTGAAACAAGGCTAGTTTTTCGGGTGAATACCCATTTGATGGGTGTTTGACAAAGGAGGTTAATATTTTCCCTCTCCTACACCCTAGCTTAGTTTGTATATTTTCTACTAGGCCTATGGGTGCATGACAGGGTCTAGTGTTTGCTACTTGCTTTAGAGTTATTGTTTTTAGAATACCCTTTCCTTCTAATATTTCACACCTCGGACACTTCTTTACATGCCATCCATCCCAGTTACAGAGGCAGGTCTTACCTAGCTCTCCGTAGGTGGACACACAGTATGAACATTTCAGACAGTAACATTTTATTCTAACTTCTTGTTCAAATATCATTGGTTTTGGGTATTTAACTCTACATGGTCCACAGACCACAATACTACCCATCTGACATTCAGTTAGGTTCCAGTCATCTAAGTTCCATTCAAAGATGCTAAGGTCCCCTGAGGTCAACCTTTTATATGGGCCTGAGTCCCTTCTAGGCCCTAGCAACTTCACATGGCTACTGGGCTCATTACAAATGACAAAGGACACATGAGCCCGGTGGGTAGGGTGTGTAGGTCGACAGTTGATCAGGCTCCGGCCTACCCAGCCTACCCTGGAAATTATCCTTTTCTCGATCCATTGCCCTTGCTATTACAATTTGCTTAGGGTCCACTATTACCCTTATCATGCCTGCCTGTTGAGTTATTAGGGAAACCCTCTGTTCCCTGCTCATTCCTCTATCCTGAGGATTTCCTAGGTCTTGTCTACTTTCCATATTAAATCTCTTATGGATTGTAGTCCATTATTCTCCAGTAGCACAGTATTTAATCCAGTTATTTCATTAACCTGATCCTCTGTTCCTAACACCCTTTTGAACCTACTTCCTTTCGGTTTATGACGTCTAGTTAAAAATACAGTATATCCTACCTTTAACGGATTTTTGCTGATATCACCCTTTTCTAGTGTCCAATGTCTCGGGTATATCTGTGGGTTGAGAAAGTACAGGCATTCAGGGATCAATTCGTCCCAGTCCCCTAGTTTCTCATTCCTCACAAACCACTCTTTTACCTCCCCGATAGCTCTCTCAGCTATCCCATTGGTTTCAGGTCAGTATGGCACTGAGTGTACTATTTCAATTCCTTTTCCCCGGCACCACTGTTGAACTTTATTACCACTGATATTTGGGGCATTGTCCGTTCATATGCTCATGGGTCTAGGATGGTGTAAAATCCATTCCTCTAGTCCCGATATTTCTACGTCCTCCGTTGCTTGCTTACAGGGTTTTACCACTGTCCATTTGGTATGGTTATCTACTATTACCAGAAAGTCTGCATTCTTTGCTTTGGTTTGTTTCCTTATCGGTCCCGCAAAATCAATACTGATCTGTTGACCTTCAAATTCATGTGGTAATTTAGATTGTTGTGTCTTTCTATTAGTTACTGTTTTTCGGCATTCAGTGCATTCTAACTTTATACCATTATAGATCTTTACTATTTTAGGTATATTTAAGCCTAGCTTACACTCATGCTTGATTACCTTCGTACTTGGGTGTTTTAATTGGTCGTGCAAAGTTTGAAGCGTTCTTTTTGCATCAGTTTTTGTGACTGCATGTACGTGGTATAAAAATTTATTGACCATGCGATTGCCTTCTGCTGTGTCCGTTATCTGTTGAGTGTGGCTCACCTGATGATAACAGAACACTTTGATGTTTTGTCTGAGTGAATTTATTTTCTCCCAGTCCTCTGACTGTGATACTGGTTTCTTTCTTGCATTAAAGAACCCATTTTGAACCCAAGTGTCCAAGTCCTCTGTAAGCCCTTTGTAGCCATAATATGAGTCAGTTATGATCACACATTCTGTGATTCATAATTCCTTAGCCTTCTCTAATGCTTTCAGAATTGCTCTTATCTCACCTGCTTGTGCTGAACCCTACATGGTTCCTTTATCTTTAGTTATCTCTCTTTTGTTTTGTGTTAAAATGAAACCCCAGCTAGTAACTCATTCTCTGGACCACCATTTGCATAAAATCTAGGTAACTTGCTCTGAGACTTACTTACTTCAGTAAGCTTCTCTTTCCTCGAAGTAGTAGGCCTCTGAAAGACAAATGGTTGGTCGTCCAAAATCATCATCCAACTATCCCATCTATAAACATGGATTTTTCCCTGTAATTTTACTAGGTTTTCTCTGTACCTATTCATTTCTCCTATGGGAGATACAAGATACATCTTTTTGTCTTTAGCTAGAGCTTTGAGTGGTATTAGCCTCTTAGCTATTCCTGCTAAGATTTCTCCTGGCTCAAATTTTAGCTCTCGTCCTATTTTAGTACCTGTAAGAAAACAAATGGGGATTTTATCTCCTATATTCCTACACACTATGGTTAGGCTACCATGTTCACCCATTACTTCAATCTCTAGGTCCCTCTCCGGATCTCTACAGAGTAGTTTCCCTGAAGTTGAGGCTTTGTGCCTTGCTTCTTCCGCTCTATCTGTCCAGACAAAATCCTTCACATCTCCACGAGTAGTGTCAAATATTGGTTTGGCCATTTTTGCAAAATTTTCAATTAGGCATCTACAGAAACCTAATGATCCCATTAAGCTCTGTACATCTCTCTTACTACTCATCTGTCTTGTTTTTAGATTTTGTAGGGTTTCCTTCATAGTTTTTGAAATGCCTTTGGTTTCTCCTGTCAACTCAAAACCTAGAAAATTTACACTATCACGTAAGGCTTCTATCTTCTTAAGGCTCGGTTTTAGCCCTCCTTTAGTTAGCCTATCTGGCATCTGATCTAATAGATTTAAGTGTTCCACCTCAGTTTGAGTAATTAATAGGATGTCATTGATGTACACGGTTACTGGAAGATCTGCCAATATTTCTAACATACATCCTTGGAACACATTTGGTGAGTTGCAAAGTCCTTGAGGAAGAACTGTGTACTCATATTGACTTTGCTTGTGAATGAAAGCTGTCTTTCCTTGACTTTCTTTATCTATAGGTATTGACCAAAACCCATTCGCTAAGTCTATCTTCGTCAGGTACTTCCCTTTTTGAGTACTATCAATTGCATCCGAAACATTTATAAGATATCTAGTATCTGGTTTCATAACCTTATTTAGTGCTTTGTGGTTCGTAACTAGTCTCCATGTCCCATCTGGTTTTGCTAATGCTTGTATTGGAGAGTTAGTAGGTGCTGACTCATTTCTGTTTAGTTTTCTTAGGATACCTAATTCAGTTAGTTCATCTATGGTTTGATCAATTTCTTTTGTAGCCCTGGGGTTTAAAGGATATTGTCTCTGTGGCCGATGTATACCTCCTTCTATTCTATGAGTATACTTGGAATCTACTTTTCTGCAGTCATTTTTTAATTTTGCATAGAAGTCTTTGTATTTCCTTAAAATTTCTTCCAATTTCTTTTTATTTTTTCCTGTAGATTCTTTTATTATTCTCTGTATTTCAGCCGCTTGATTCACTTCGTTCCAACATACTTTCCTGACGTCTTTTCCCGCTAGCAAATTTTCTGCACCTATTATGCATTCTAATTTGCCCTTTTCGTTCCTCCTCCTGTCTTACTACTGTTCTAGTAGCCCTGACTGGAGCTGGTTTTAATTTTTTAGTACTAATTCTCAATTTACAGGCCTGTTCTATCGCCTGATCTATAAACTCATCTTCCTTATCTGTATCAGGTGGCGGGTAGTAGTCCTTGTCTATGTACTCTTCTCCCTCATAAAAATCTGGTTGTGGCATGGGAGTTGAGACTAAAGGCATCCTTGGGCCCCTTTGAGAAGGATTTGGATTTTTCCACGTCCCTGTCTGAGGGTTTGGTCTCTGACCATTATCCCACTCTGTTCTAGCATTTGGTTCATCATAGTGATGCTGATAGTGGTCTAGTGGCACCACCTGCTGGGCTAATGCAGCTACAGCATTTTGCCCAAAGTCAGCTTTAGCGGCTAATAAATTAATTCTGGTGTTTCGGTTTATTGTGGGATCTTGTAATATTTGGAATGAGTTTCCTGCATTTAAAGCAGTGCAGAGAGCTCCTTTTGTTAACCAGGGAACCTCCTCTTCTTTCCACTTATCTTCCTGTGTTAAGTTTATCGCTTCAAATGGTTTACCTGCATGTGTCATCCTATATTGTACACTACCTGTCTCAGCCATGGGATAGAGCAGGGTAGGTTTATACATAGGAAAGGGGTTTTGTGGCTGAATTACATTTGCCCCTTTTCTCATTATTTGTTTCTGTTTGGGCCAATTTGTCATCCCAGGATTTCAAGTTGCCATGGTTTGAATGTTACCTGAGGTGCTTGGGGGTATGGAATTATGGGTGATGGTGGCCTAAGCAATGGGCCTATAAGACCTAGTTGTATCTCTTGTGGATTATTAGGTGGACTTTGGTTAATTAAGGCCATTAGTCCCATCTGCATTTGTCTTTCTACATCATTTATTGGGTGTACCAATCTTAGTTATATCAGTTCACCTACAGGGTCTTTTGCTGCTTACTGAATCCCTATAATTAACTGTGTTACATAATCCATTACAGGACAATTAAAGGTTCCAGTTGACAAGTATGGCATTATTACTACTCTTACCCTTTCTGCTCTTCCTTTATTAATTACTGACCTTATTATTTCAGCTATTAGAGGAATCTTTTCCTCTAGGTCTGCTGTTGCAGGATTTACAGGTAGCTGGGGCCCTTCCACATGCCCTACCACAAATTAGTTTAACTTTTAATGTGTGCCCTTTCCCTAGCTGCTGGGCAACTATGGCTCCTTTTGGGATAGGCCCATGTCGAGCTACGTAGTCAAGTCCTAATGCTTGGAAGCCATCTCCTGCATTATCACAAATAGCCTTAGTTAACCCTCCTTTATGATTGAGGTCGGCTTTAGCTGGATTCACTAGCACATCCCCTTGCTCTTGTAGCGCATTGCCTGTAATTACCTGCACCGTTATCCCACCTCCCATATATATGGGAGTATACATTTTGTTTGGATTAGCAGGTAATAGAAGATTTATAGGTTTAGCTAGTGGCACAGGGCGAGTCGGTTTTTGTGACATTTGAGGCAGCAGAGGTGGATCAGGTGGCGGAGGGGGAGGCAAGCTTGGATATAGGGGCAGTGTGGAGGCTTTGTCCGAACCGGAGCCCCCTCCCTCTATCTGTATCCTTCTCTCCCTCAGCTGTCTACTTAATTCTGTATGTAATGCCTCTGTTTCTACTCTAGATGTCACTGATGCCATGCTAGGGGGTCTTGGAGGTGCAATTCCCTCTTCCTTTTGTGGAGTTGTGATTGATCGCCCATTCATATCCTACACTTTTATTTTTAATTGTGTTACCAGTGGTATATTAGTGGGTGCCGGGGTCTCTTCCCTAAGGAACTTCTTTTCCATTAAGTGCTCTTATTAACTCTGACCACGGCCATTGTCCTCCTTCTACACTTATTTGCCAGTGATTTTTGCCTAGGTATTGTAGTCTGCCATTATCTGCCTCGACCCTATCAGGATACAGCCATGTAATTCCTACATGAACGACTTCATGAGTATATTCCGGACCTTTTCCAGCCATACTCTTTTGCAGGTCTTTATTTCTGGGATTATCAGGACTTATTTAGATCTCCTCTGAGTCTAAGCGCGCATGCCTGTCCCCTTCTAGTTGCATAATAGCTTCTCTTACTAGTTTTGTGTCCGAGGTGTGCTTCTTCTATATTCTAGTTATAATTTAATCCTTTTTTTTATAAGTTCTTTACATTACTCTAGCCCCATGTTGGGCGCCATGTTGAATTTCATCAGAATTAATATCCTAAACATTAATCCTCTACTCGCTACTCTGTCATTCAACTGATAGAGCATGTAAAAACACTTCCTTTTACCTTCTCAGAGGCGGAGTCTCATGCTGCTACAAATCGTCCCTTTGAATGGACTTTGGTTTATTAAAGAACAATAAGGATTACAATTATCTTAACTCCGAATATAAAGAAAAATAAAATAAAGAAAAAAACAGCGACTACGCAGAGTCTGAAAATAGTTTTCTTTTAAGAAGAGACATAAAATTATCCCGTTTTTTGATCGTGCAGGATCAGATAGTTTTTCTTCCTTCACAAGAAACTAAAACGAATAACCTTCACCCGAGGTGCGGCCCTGAGCACGCGTCTGGTCGAAGCTGGTTGGAGCTTTCGCTTGTGGTTTCAAGCGCTGGAGTCTAAGTTTTTCGCTCAAAACCGCAACGCCTTCTCCACGGTGTTCGGATGTGATTACGAGCAAAAACTCTGAAGCTGCATGTAGAAAACAGGAGGCATGTCTTTATTTGGGTCTTTAACAGATAAACAGACGTTGGAGGATTGTGGTCTTTGAGTACTTGCCTTAAAGCTGTGTGTGTTTTTAGCACTGGCTATAAAAAAAACAGGAAGTAGAAACAGGATGTATGTTTTTTTACTGGACTTTCTTCAGATTTAATCGTTCTATCAGTCTTTCCATTTCATCTATTTGTCTAGCAAGATTAAAGAGTCTCGCTATTCTCCCATGTTTTTGAATTAATTTCCTAATGTATTCAGTTCTCCTGTATTTAGCATGTTCTTTTAACATTTCAGCTTCAGCTGTCATTTGGTTTAAGGTACCCAGTATTCTATCACACTCTTTCACTACACAATCATTTTTCCATATCAGCTTTTCAGTTCTTTTTATATCCAGCATGTCGAGCTATAGATCTCTCAGGTCTTGCTGGATGGGCCTAAGATGGGTCTTGCTGGAAAGCTCCAGAACAGCTTTCTCACCGGCCCCCGAACCAGAAGACTTTCCAGTCTGTCTTTCTCCATGTTGCTGTCTTGCCCCCCTCCTTCTCCTTCTTCTTCTTCTTCTTCTTCTTCTCGCGTGGTTCTTTTTCCCCAGACTGTCAAGGTTGGGGTTCTTGACATAGTTTAATTATAATACAGTTTTGATCATTTTCACATTACATCACATAACATAATACATCAGCTTGTATTTTACAATAAGCTGGAAATAACGGTAGGACTGAGGCTACATATATCTGAGATCTAAATCTCCTATAACAAAAGGACGAACAGAGAAGAAGACTGAATGAATAATGGTGCCAGATTGTGATGTTGCCATGTTCTGTCTGTTTTCCTGTTCCTTAGCTTATGCCTTGTTAAGAGTGTTTATGCCATACCAGAGTTAAGAGTGTTTATGCTATGCCTAATTGAGAGTGTTTATGCCATACCTTAGTTAAGAGTGTTTACGCTATGTCATAGTTAAGAGTGTTTATTCCTTGACATAGTTAAGAGTGTTTCTGTCTTTGCTTAATGAGTATTCATGCCTAAGTTAAACGTGTGTTCTTGTTCTAGTTAAATGATGTGTTCATGCTCTAGTTAAATGATTTGTTCATGCTCTAGTTAAATAATGTGTTCATGCTCGAGTTAAATGATGTGTTCATGCCATAGTTAGATGAGTGTTTCCCGCCATAGTTAGATGAATGTTTCCTGCCATAGTTAGAGGAGTGTTTCCTGCCATAGTTAGAGGACTGTTTCCTGCCATAATGAGAGGAGTGTTTCATGCCTGAGTTAATTGAGTGTTTCATGTCAAGGTCTGGTTCTAAGTTTGGTGCTTCCCGCCTCATTTCTAGTTAAAGGAGAAATGTTTAAGTTAGTTAAATGTGGTAGAGGTCCCACACCCTGTTTAAGTTTCCTGTTCTTTGCTTGAGTTCGAGTTTTATGTCTAGAACTTGTTTCCCACCTCCTCGTGTGTTGAATTAAGTGGCAAATAAAGACTGTACTCCTGCGCTTACTTCCTGTCCTGAGTCCTTGTTTCGTAACAGAATGCCGCGCCCAACCATGGAAGTAGCAGGTATTCACCTTATTGGGAGGCGCTCGGACTACTGGCCCCATTTCCAGTCCGTGCAGTTCCCAAAGAGGCTCGCTGCCAAGCTCCCACCGGTGACAGTGGGATTGGGGAGCTACTCACTGGAATTCCTCTGCAGTTGCCAGGTTTATTTCTGCAGTCTGGCATATCCCTAGCCTACCAAGAGCCAGTATATCAGGTTCTTGGTGTCCCGGTTTTGCGGCCCATCCAGAGACTGGGTGGAGGAACTTGTGAGTGCTGGGTCCCCCGCTCTCCAGGATGTCACCCAGATCGCGGAACTGTTTGTCAATGAGTTCTACCGGCCAGGACATCTTCGTGGTCTGGATCTGCTGGCATGGTGGGTCAATGGAAAGCCCCAGCCTGACCCGCCCTTCCACCTTTCTACAATGGGTGGACATGCTAGACTCCGCAGCTCCCAAGTGGGTGAACATGCCCGAATCTGCAGCTTCGCGTCAGGTTCCATTCGACATGGTGGAGAGGACACTGAGATGCATGTCTGAGGGCTGCAGGAGGGAGACTCAGTTACAGTGCCCCACCTGCAAGAAACTGGGTCTCCAAGAAGCATTCTACTGTTCGAAGGAATGCTTCAAGAACAGCTAACGGGAGCATAAACGCCTACACCGGAAAGCCTGTGCAGAGCGCCAGCCCAAGGTCCACCTGGCAACCTCTGGGCCCCCGTCCAAGGTTAACCTGGCAACCTCAGAGCCCCAGCTTGAGACCTACAGGGAGGTCTCAGCTTTGGAGCTCTAGCTCAAGGTCAACCTGGCAACCTCTGGGCCCCTGTCTGAGGTCAACCTGGTGGCCTTAGAGCTCCAGCCTGAGACCTACAGGGAGGTCTTAGCTCCAGAGCTCCAGCCCGAGGTCAACCTGGCGACCTCTGGGCCCCTGTCTGAGGTTAACCTGGCGACCTCAGGGCCCCAGCTTGAGACCTACAGGGAGGTCTCAGCTCCGGAGCTCCAGCCCGAGGTCAACTTGGTGACCTTGGAGCTCCAGCATGAGGTCAACTTGGTGACCTTGGAGCCCCAGCCAGAGACCTGCGGGGAGGTCTCTGCCACCGAGAAAGATGCCCTGCTGTCCTGTCCCACCGAGGAAGCTGTCCTATCGTCCTGTCCCGCCGATGAAGTTGTCCCATCATCCTGTCACACCTACGAAGCTGTCCCGCTGTCCTGTCCCACTGAGGAGGCTGTCCCGCTGTCCTGTCATGCTGAGGAGACTGTCCTGTCCTGCCGAGGAGGTTGTCCCACTGTCCCGTCCTGCCGAGGAGGCTGTCCCGCTGTCCAGTCCTGCCGAGGAGGCTGTCCCACTGTCCGGCCCCACTGAGGACGTCCCTCCGAGTGCCAGTCCCGCTGAAGATGTCACCCAGCTTTCCAGTCCCACTGAGGACGTTCCCCAGCATTCCCGTCCCACTGAGGAAGGCGCCCCAAGCTTCAGTCCCACTGGGGGTAGTGCTCCACCTGTCTGCTGCCCGGCGGAGGCTGTCCTGTTTTCCGATGCATCAAGAGACAGACTACAGAGGGGCCCAGGACCCCCGTTGGAGGGGGAGTTTGGCGCTCTGGGAGGAGTGCCTTTGGAGGAGGGTTCTATCATGATCTCGCTGGCAAATGGTGCTGTGGCAACAACATGCATGAGCAGCTTCGGAGCGCGCACGTGCTTGAAGTGCACATGGACGCTAAGACTGTGTCAAGTGTTGCCAGCTGTCGGCCATTAAGAGAATGCTGACTGGTTATTTAAACCCCTCGTGTTGCTGCGCACATCACGCGGCATTGAAGTAAAGCAGAGAAAGGACTAATGGAGAAAGGACGAACAGAGAAGAAGACAGAATGAATAATGGTGCCAGGCTGTGATTTTGCCATGCTCTATCTGTTTTCCTGTTCCTTAGCTTATGCCTTGTTAAGAATGTTTATGCTATGCCTAATTGAGAGTGTTTATGCCATGCCTTGATTGAGAGTGTTTATGCCATGCCATAGTTAAAAGTGTTTATGCTAAGCCTAGTTGAGAGTGTTTATGCCATGCCTTAGTTCAGAGTGTTTCTGTCTTTGTTTAATGAGTATTCATGCCTAAGTTAAAGGTGTGTTCTTGTTCTAGTTAAATGAGGTGTTCATGCATCAGTGAAATTATGTGTTCATGCCATATTTAGATGTGTTCATGCCATAGTTAGATGAATGTTTCCTGCCATAGTTAGAGGAGTGTTTCCTGCTATAGTTAGAGGAGTGTTTCCTGCCATAATTAGAGGAGTGTTCCATGCCTGAGTTAATTGAGTATTTCATGTCAAGGTTTAGTTCTAAGTTTGGTGCTTCCCGCCTCATTTCTAGTTAAAGGAGAAATGTTTCAGTTAGTTAAATGTGGTAGAGTTCCCACACCCTGTTTAAGTTTCCTGTTCTTTGCTTGAGTTCGAGTTTTATGTTTAGACCTGGTTTCCCGCCTCCTCATGTGTTGACTTAAGTGGCAAATAAAGACTGTACTCCTGTGCTTACTTCCTGTCCTGAGTCTTCGTTTCGTAACACATCTACACTGACAAAGGATATTTAAAATCTAATAATTATCTTTGTAATTGTCTGTTTTGGAGTATATATATCCTTTTATTGCTAATAAAATATAGAAAGCAGACTGACTGCCAATGTTTCACTATTTAATTTGTATTTACCAATTTTGTTCAACGATTTTTGTACAACAATGAACAATTATTAGTAGGCCTACTTAAAGATGCACTATTTACATTTTTTTTTTTCAGTATAAAAATGAATGAGCTTTGTTTACAGAATTCTGGAGCACAAGAAAAGCTAAAAGATGAGGTTGGAAACAGAAAAATCCATTTCCACACTAAACAAAACTTTATGCACATTTAATGTATATTAAAATATACTACATTAGGGACGTCTCAGCATTTATTAACCAAGAAAAATAAACCAAATCTTTGCTTGACACACGTGCATTTTCACAATTCCTTATGACAATGAATAATTTTCCAAGTCTAACTGTGACTCCAGTTTCTAAGTAACTGGAGAAAAGAACGGGGATTGTCCTGACAATGACAAAAAGGAAAAAACTTTTCCACTTTTATTAAATCTCATGTAATGTACCTCCAGTCTCCTTTTCTGGAGACATATCTTGGAACATGTCTTGTTTGAGTATTACTCACAGGAAACACACTTTTCCAACTTTCCATGAATAGATTTCATTTTTAGCTAAAATGCATTCAAAATTTAATCCCTCCTCCACATATACACACACTCACATGCACTCAAGTTTCACACAGACACAGGAGCACATCTCTCTCTCTCATTCTCCTATGCCCCCAGGCATGTCCACACAGATAAGGCATGTCCACACACACACACACACACACACACACACACACACACACACTGGGGCTTTTGAGCACTAAACTAATTTTCAGAGATCATCAATCACAACTGTCTCCTTATTTATGGAGCATGTTTACATCCACACCGTGTTCCAGTTCTAATTCATTTATCAGTTGCATGCAATAACAGAGAGTGATATCTTCCCAATGTAAGGCTCCTGGCGTGCTGCCACTCACCTAAGTTGAATCCTGCTTGTCATGGACACCCTCAACTCCTTCCACCACTCACTAAGCAGGGGGAGTCCAATGACCATGCACCACAGTAGTATTGAACCCCACGAGTCCGCGATCCTTACCACAGGAGAATGTCACTCAAAAATGAAGAAAGCAGATATGCTGATTCAACAAATTGCAGTGCTCTCCTGCTCAGATCAGATGTGAAACAGTAGATGTTACAACAGAACAGCATTGCAATGTTGTGTAAAAGTAAAGAAGTTACACCAGAAGTATATGACCATCTGGGACAAAGAGCAACAGAGAGTCTGCAGAAATTAAGGATTATATAATGATCTAGATAACATTTTGGGTTCAAGCACTTGTGCAAATCTAACAAATGTTGTCAAGAGGGTGGACCTGCAAAGTATGGACCTACAAAGTGAAGAGGAACAAGGTAAATTTACAATTCTACCACCCCATGTAAATGTTAATACTTCACTTATAAAAGAGATGCTTTGATCTCAATGGAATGCAGTCACATGGTTCATGTAGCTTTCAGTAGTTCCAAACAAATTAATGCTGTCAACTTGATTGAATGTGTTGAAGTGGGACGGGTAGCAGCAGTGACTATATTTGCAGCAATTTTTGGTAAATCTTAACACATAAAGTGGTGCTTGAACGTTTGCGAACCCTTTAGAATTGTCTATATATCTGCATAAATATTACCTCAAACATCATAAAATTTTCACACAAATCCTAAAAACAGGCAAAGAGAACCCAATTAAACAAATGAGATAAAAATACTATACTTGGTCATTTATTAATTGAGGAAAATGATCCAATATTACATATCTGTGAGTGGCAAAAGTATGTGAACCTCTAAGGTTAGCAGTTAATTTGAAGGTGAAATTAGAATCAGGTGTTTTCAATCAATGGGATAATGATCAGGTATGAGTGAGTGCCCGGTTTTATTTCAAGAACAAGGATCTATCAAAGTCTAATCTGCACAACATGTTTGTGGAAGTGTATCATGGAAGGAGATTTCTGAAGACCTCAGAAAAAAGTTGTTGTTGCCCATCAGGCTGGAAAATGTTACAAAAGCATCTCTAAAGAGTTTGGACTCCACCAATCCACAGTCAGTTAGAATGTGTACAAATGGAGGAACTTTAAGACCATTGTTACCCTCCCCAGTAGTGGTCAACCAACAAAGATCACTCCAAGAGCAAGACATGTAATCGTCTGACAGGTCATAAAGGAGCCAGGGTAACTTACAGCAACTAAAGCCGTCTCTCACATTGGCTAATGTTAATGTTCATGAGACCACCATCAGGAGAATACTGAACAACAACGGTATGCATGGCAGGGTTGCAAGCAGAAAACCACTGCTCTCCAAAAAGGACATTGCTGCCTGTCTGCAGTTTGCTAAAGATCATGTGGACAAAGATTAGATTGTGAACCAAGATTAGATTAGTTAAAGTCATAGAAACAATGGAAACTCGAAATTTAGGATCACATACTTTTATTCAGGTTCCTAAAGGAGAGGAATGTGAAATTCAGAAAATGTGTTTTGTTTTTTGTTTTTTTTCTGAAGGGAGATGATTTTAAAAGTAATTCGCTGCTATTTAATGTTAGCTTATTAACATACCTGACATGTCTGATGTGCTAAATGTACTTTTATTTGATTTTTTTTTCACTTTTCATTAACAATGACAGAGACAGAGTTGGCACTGCAGACAAATGTCAGTTTTGTCTTTTATTTGCTATTTTCCTTTTTATTCATTGTGGCATAATGGAGTGCAAAAAGTGTCCATCAAGCCCCACTTAATTTGTTTATCAAACACAGATTGTTTTCCTGGTACTATAATACATTAATTCATATTTCCAAGTGTGAACCCACTAGAAAGCTAAGTATATTCAGAAATGGCCTAGAACAGTACATGTGTACAGTCAGGTCCATACGTATGTGGACAGTGGCACAATTTTCATAAGTTTTGGCTGTTGTGCATGTTTACAGGATCATGAGCTTTTCCTTTATTTTTTAAGATAACAATAGGTTTCTCTTTTCTCGCCATGCAATAAACAGAACATTAAAATATAAGTGTGATGTGACAAGAAAAGAAGAGATGACTGTAGATGCTTTTTTCATATAAAATAGAAAAATATAGAGAAAAGAAAAGAAGCGACAGTGAATCAAATATGGAACTCAAACTCCTACTTAAAGGCTCTATCCATTAAATGATTTTCTGATGGTCTTCCCCACATTTTCCGACAGTAAACCTATTCAGACCTATGTGACATTAATATTCCATATTTATTAGATTATATCTCTGATAAGGGCCTGGTTTTCTTGGAAATTCAACTAACAGAGGTTCTGCCAAATAGATTCTCTTCAACTCTCCAGCATTCTGATTAGGATTATCTGTGTCTCTTTTGAACTCTGTATATACTCCTTAGATATATCTTGTTGTTTTGTGCCCTTTACTTAATTGTTTGTTTTGTACTACTTTTATGGTTTTGATTACCATTTTTGCTCTTTTTTTTAACTAATGAAACTGTTTATTTTAAGCTGCATACGTCTCTGCTAGTCTAGTCCATACCTGACAGAAGACATAGCCATAGCCAAGGACACGGCAGGTTCTGATTCCACCAAGCCTGTGGAAGCTCAGTTAACAATAACTGCTCTCCACACAAGGAGCCCCTGTAGCGGGATTAACACATCAGCGGCAACAGCTAACCTCTCTTATCCCCACTGTAGATTATGTCACTATACCTGTGAACATGAATTTTCTGTCTGGTTGGGAAATTTCTTGCACCACTTCCCTAAACTGAGACCAGAAGTGCTGGGTAATGTAGCAGTACCCAATAAAATAACCAGTGATGAACAAATTTCATTGGCAACAAGGCTACAGTCACAGTAGATAATTGGTATTTTCACAAGATTTCTGAACATGTTCAAAACAAACATTTACAGTGTTAATGCTTCTGAAACAATTATTGTAATGTATATAACCCTGACATATATTTTTATTTATACACATAGTTATACACATGCCTTTATATGTACACATAGATTCTTCTTTTTTTACATACTGTTAGCTACTTCATGGCAATTGGTGAGACCAAATTGGAGAGAAAATGAAACACACATGCACATCATGGGTTACTGATATAGGCAGTGCAACATAAATTTTCTGTTGTTGTATACTACTTGCAATGAAGTATATATTGATTGATAATTTCACTGCTGTTGCCAACATTTTTTTTCTTCAAAAATCTACCCTGCATGCAAAGGACTATGGGTTATTCACCAGTTGTGTCCTAGGGACTCTAGAAGATGAGTGATGTGTTTTTCAGCTGCATTTGCAGTATCCTTCACAATGGGATTGCATTGACATCCTTGACATTGATACATGGTTATAAGCAGTAATAGTATGACAGTATAGCAACCAGCTCCAGAATTATTGGCACTCTTCAAGATGACAAAAATGATTGCATAAAATAAAGACAAGTATTTGTTATTAATATTGACACACTTTTCATGAAGGGTGCCAAAAATTCTAAAGTAGATTGTATATATTGTTTGCTACATTTGCATCAAGATCCCTGCATGTTAACTTGGACTCTCTAACATTTGCATCACCTATTGGGTTACAGTTTTTTGCATTTACACTTATATAACATTTGCTTAAAATGACTGCATTTACAATACCAAGTGTAAACAGGGTTTAAGATCCTCTTGAGTTAAACACACCTGTGTGGTGGCAGGGGCATGGTCAAGTGCCACTTTTGAATGGAGGGCAGAGTCTTGGAGATAGAGTGGGTAATTGCATGAATGAGCATACACCTGTGTGTGAATAACGGTGCCCTTTTTTATATTCTGTCTCTTGCAGTGAGGAGAATGATGAGCGGAGAGAGCCTGAAAGTGCAGAGCAATGAGACTTCCCCCGAAAGCATCCTGCTGAGCTTGGGTGTGCATGTGTGAAGTATTTATTTATGTTATGTCAGTAAAGATGATTGGCGACCTGAAAAGCTCAGACAAAAATACATAAATAGACAGAACTCTGCTCCCTCTCATGCCTCCTCATGCTCTCCTCACACCGACCAGTGTGTCATAACCTGATAGTCGCCTAAAGACTGAGCATTTCATTTGAATATGTAGGCCCTGTCCACATGTACAGTGAGGGAAAAAAGTATTTGATCCCCTGCTGATTTTGTACGTTTGCCCACTGACAAAGAAATGATCAGTCTATAATTTTAATGGTAGATTTATTTGAACAGTGAGAGACAGAATAACAACAAAAACATCCAGAAAAACGCACGTCAAAAATGTTATAAATTGATTTGCATTTTAATGAGGGAAATATGTATTTGACCCCCTCTGCAAAACATGACTTAGTACTTGGTTTAAAAACCCTTGTTGGCAATCACAGAGGTCAGACGTTTCTTGTAGTTGGCCACCAGGTTTGCACACATCTCAGGAGGGATTTTGTCCCACTCCTCTTTGCAGATCTTCTCCAAATCATTAAGGTTTCGAGGCTGACGTTTGGCAACTCGAACCTTCAGCTCTCTCCACAGATTTTCTATGGGATTTAGGTCTGGAGACTGCCTAGGTCACTCCAGGACCTTAATGTGCTTCTTCTTGAGCCACTCCTTTGTTGCCTTGGCCGTGTGTTTTGGGTCATTGTCATGCTGGAATACCCATCCACGACCCATTTTCAATGCCCTGGCTGAGGGAAGGAGGTTCTCACCCAAGATTTGACGGTACATGGCCCCGTCCATCGTCCCTTTGATGCGGTGAAGTTGTCCTGTCCCCTTAGCAGAGAAACACCCCCAAAGCATAATGTTTCCCCCTCCCTGTTTGACGGTGGGGATGGTGTTCTTGGGGTCATAGGCAGCATTCCTCCTCCTCCAAACACGGCGAGTTGAATTGATGCCAAAGAGCTCCATTTTGGTCTCATCTGACCACAACACTTTCACCCAGTTGTCCTCTGAATCATTCAGATGTTCATTGGCAAACTTCAGACGGGCATGTATATGTGCTTTCTTGAGCAGCGGACCTTGCGCGCGCTGCAGGATTTCAGTCCTTCGCGGCGTAGTGTGTTACCAATTGTTTTCTTGGTGACTATGGTCCCAGCTGCCTTGAGATCATTGACAAGATCCTCCCGTGTAGTTCTGGGCTGATTCCTCACTGTTCTCATGATCACTGCAACTCCACGAGGTGAGATCTTGCATGGAGCCCCAGGCCGAGGGAGATTGACAGTTCTTTTGTGCTTCTTCCATTTGCAAATAATCGCACCAACTGTTGTCACCTTGTCACCAAGCTGCTTGGCAATGGTCTTGTAGCGCATTCCAGACTTGTGTAGGTCTACAGTCTTGTCCCTGACATCCTTGGAGAGCTCTTTGGTCTTGGCCATGGTGGAGAGTTTGGAATCTGATGGATTGATTGCTTCTGTGGACAGGTGTCTTTTATACAGGTAACAAGCTGAGGTTAGGAGCACTCCCTTTAAGAGTGTGCTCCTAATCTCAGCTCGTTACCTGTATAAAAGACACCTGGGAGCCAGAAATCTTTCTGATTGAGAGGGGGTCAAATACTTTTTTCCCTCATTAAAATGCAAATTAATTTATAAAATTTTTGACGTGCGTTTTTCTGGATTTTTTTTGTTGTTATTCTGTCTCTCACTGTTCAAATACAACTACCATTAAAATTATAGACTGATCATTTCTTTGTCAGTGGGCAAACGTACAAAATCAGCAGGGGATCAAATACTTTTTTCCCTCACTGTATATGGATATTTTACTGTAGATTTACCTCTCCATTAAAAAAAAAAAAAACAGTTCACATGAACACTCTTTTTTTTTTTTTTTAAATATCCCCATCCAAATGAAATACAAAAACTAAAACCTTGCAAAACTGCTGAGGTTTGCATGTTGTCATCATAGCTAGTTACAGACACGATTTCTGCATATCATGATGGTACAGTTTTCACAAACTATGGTCTAGTCTATGGTCTATATGGTCTAATGTCTATGCTCTATCTGAGGCTTTGAAGATATAGGCGTCATTGGGCAAAGTCAACTGAGGAAAAAAGCGTGGATTTGTGAGCTGGTTAGGCACAAGTGGATCACCTCCCACAATTACCAGGAAATTTGAAGCAGGGAAAAAAGTGTTTTAATATTATTGGGTGCCTTTTTAATGCACAGATGATTTTCGGGAACAGAACTGGGAGGGTGCAGTGGCACCAAATTGTCTAGATGGGAATGGTTTCTTCTGCAGTTGTCCTACAAAGACATGGTTCTCAATAACTTGGTTGCTTCCACCCTGTAGTGCAAACTTAGTGTGCTACAATGACCTGCCATTTAAAAAAAAAAAGAATCAACCCACTACTGGATTTGAGTAGCTATACTATAGTATGTCTCCCAGTACACAAGTGGGTGTTGAGTACATGGTACAGTGAGTACAGTGGGAGTATTGAACGTGTCAACATTTTTTTTCAGTAAATATATTTACAATGGAGTTATTCACATTAAATTTTCACGACATCAGTATTAACTCAAGAAATCCACAAATATAAAGAACACAACATTAAAGCCCATAAATAAAGTTATGTGTAATAAAGTGGGATGACACAGGAAAAAAGTATTGAACACAGTAAGAAAAAGCAGTTCTCCAAGGAAAGGTAAGGTAAGGAACCAGCTGAAATCCAAAAGTAGTTAGAAATTAATTATACCCCCTATCTGTGCAAATTAATATCTGCTGTGTTAGTAACTTGATGTTCTATACAAAGGCTTTTCCTTACCAAGGTGACCGAGAAACATCTCATGATAGGTAAAAGCAAAGAGCTCTCCCAAGACTTTTGCAATCTTAATGTTGCAAAACATATTGACGGAATCAGATACAGACATATTTCAAAACTTCTTAATCTTCCAGTAAGCACCATTGGGGCCATTATCTGCAAATGGGAACAACATCACTCCATCATCAACCGGCCATGCACAGGAGTTCCTTGCAAGATTTCTGACCAGGGAGTCAGAAGAATAGTCAGAAGAGTAGCCCAAGAGCCAAGGACCACTCGGAAAGAGCTCCAGAAACACTTGGAGGCAGCAGGTACCATCGGCCCAGAGAAAACAATAGGCAATGAACTCTACTGCCATGGCCTCTATGCACGCTCACCCAGCAAGACTCCATTACTAAAGAAAAGGCATGTCAAAAGCTTGTTTAAAGTTAGCTACAACTCATTTGGACAAGCCTATGAAATACTGCGAGATTGTAGTCTGGTTAGACAAGAGCAAAACTGAACTTTTTGGCTGTCATTCTACACAGCATGTTTGGAGAAGAAATGGTACTGCACATCACCCTAAAAACACTATACCAACAGTGAAGTTTGGAGGTGGAAGCATCATGGTGTGGGGCTGTTTTTCATCACATGGTTCATATAATTGAAGGAAAGATGACTGAAGAACTTTACCGGGAGATTCTTGAGAAGAATCTGCTGCCATCCACCAGGATGATGAAGATGAGACGTGGGTGGACCTTCCAGCAGGACAACAATCCAAAGCATACAGCAAAGGAAACTCTCAGTTGGTTTCACAGAAAAAAAATCAAGGTGTTAGAATGGCCCAGTCAATCACCTAACTCGAATCCATTTGAACAAGATTTAAAGACAATATGTTTAGAAGAGTGGGGCAAAATCACACCTGAATACTTTGGCCCATTCATTTCTACATACAGGAAGCATCTTGAAGCTGTCATTACAAACAAAGGCTTCTCCACTAAGTATTAAATAAATTTCAGTTAGTGTATTCAATACTTTTTTCCTGTGTCATTCCTCTTTAATACACATAACTTCATTTATGGACTTTAATGTTTGGATTCTTTATTTGTGTGGATTTCTTTAGTTAATACCAAAGTCTGGTGAAAATTTCACGTGAATAGCCTCACTAGAAATATATTTACTGACAAAAATGTTGAAGCGTTCAATACTTATTTCCCCCACTGTATGAGGACCAGGATAATGACATTCAAGACTCCAAGCTGCCCAGAGGCTATTGAATCATGAAAGTACAAGAGACTAAGTTGGTGGATCTTTTACAGGTCAATGTTAGAATAGTTGAAGGGTTTCTTTTCTGTAAGGATGCCTGACACATCCATTGTGGTGTGGCATTGTTTAATCATTTTTACACATTTACAATAAGGACTCTTTCCTTTAGCCAGTCTGTGAGCATGTCTGAGGGCTGGTGGGTACACAAAACTGGATCATCTTATGGGCATTGATTTGGCAGCCATGGGCGAACATTCCACAATTAATCAGGTTTTGTTGAATACTGGATTACTCTGCTCACAGCAGAGTCTTGGCGGTGACTGCCCACAATATATCAGGGGTTCCTGAATGACTCATCTGCCATTGCTCAGTGGAGCTAGGGAAGTCAGTACTACTATCCGACCCTCACCATCACTGCTGCTGTGGATGAGTGGAATGAGGATGAAGGGTGGCTGTCTAGAACGAGGTGTCTTCAAGCCAATTTTTAGTTGTAGTTGTTTATATTGTCACAATATATGATGCACACACTCATCTGCCTTCCCCCTCCCTTTTGCACTTACTCTTCCTTCCTGTCTCTGTGTCTCCTCCTTTGCCCTTATTATCTGTCCATCTCTTTTTTATCATTTGATTTTTTATGCCTTGTCTCTCACTCACTCACAAACAAGTAATTTGTCTCTCTTCCATCTTCATTATTGCCTTTTGCATTTGGTTTATGACTTTTCTCACACTGTCTCACTCTTATTTCATCCCCCTTTTTCTCCATGTTTATTCTTCCTTTTATTCATTAATATCTCTATCTTTCCCTTTCCTCCCTAAGTCTGTCTGCCTCCCTTTCTTTCTGCACACTCAAGCACACAATCCTATTTAGAATAGTTTAAGCCAAATTAATAAATTCTGTGTTTTTGCATTTCTTGCTTTTTTTGTCTCAATAAACAAACAAACAAACAAACAAACAAATAAATAAAGACAGAAAAAAAGACATTCAACAATTTCTTCTAGGCATAATCAGTATAAGACGAATAGCGGCCACTCTTTCTACCTAAGGCATCTCATAAACATCCATTTGAGTGTGTTGCCTCCTGGGCACTGTGGCTGATTCCAAGTTGTGATTATGAATGTCTTACTGCACTCTCACCTCTTTAGAGCAGCTGCCCAAACAGCGAATACTTCTCTAACACACTTCTTCATTCAGCTCAGCCTTGTCCAGCCATTTTAGCAGTAAGGGGTTGAAAATGAGACACTTACTTGGCAAACTGTGTTATCTAGAGTGACATTGTATATAAGTGTTTGCCTAGTTGTAGAACATGTTCATATATTAATGAACTATAGAACTTGGATAACTTGTTAAACTCCATGAATGATATATTACTTTTTTATGTCTATACAATATATGCAGATACCCTGAACTGATATCCAAAGGTAAACTATTAAAAATGACCAGGGTGACTGATAGCCTCCATATTGTCAACACCACCAAGCATTTATACTATTTCTTCATTTACGAGTTTACCTTTTAGATATCCTTTTTAAATTGCTGCATCTCCAAGATGGACCTCTCGTAAGTTCATTTGCAAATTCTCACTCATTTTTAGCAAGACATATTTCTTTATATGGTAGTGAAGCATCAGTTATTACTTACACTTTCCCACCTTTATTTTTAGTTAGTCAATATCAATATTAAGGAATATAACACATGTATGTCTCCTTGTGTTTACTGGTAAACAAAGAAGTAAAGAAAAATGGAAATTATAAGCTTCTTGAATGAGTGGGTAGAAACATGCCCAAGATTATGACATATTACATGGTCCCTTTAATTTACTTTCAGTAGACACTGAATGAATGAAAAAAAAAAATTGCAGACTGCAAAAAATAATTTCTGGCATAACCTTTTTTTTTTTTTTTTTTCATTCATGCCCAGTTTCTATATTTGCAGTTAGTCACACAGTCATGTGAAAAAATAAGTACACCTAATGGAAATTCTTGGCTTTTTTATTTATTTATTTTACATATTTTGACAAGCAAACATTTAATCATCTTTGCAACAGTGCCTAGTAATAAGATGAAAAAACCAAAAGAAAAAATAGCTTTTTCAATAATTTATTTAACAGAAATATCAATAGATGTGATATTCTTCTGTGGAAAAAGTAGCATGCACTTGGCCTCAGAAGATAGTATTGCCCCCTTTAGCAGAAATAACTTGTAGGCATTTTGCATAATTGCCCACCAGGATTGCTGGTGTTTTTGACCACTCTTCCATGCAATATTCTTTCAGTTGAAAGATATCTGAGGGTTTTCTTACATGTACTGCCCATTTCAAATTCCCCCACATCATTTCAATGGGATTCAAGTCTGGACTAGGCCATTCTATAACCCTCTGTAGAGGTGGGTGGAGGGGTGTGCAAGCGCCGGTTTGTGAATGGACCAGCGGAGCCCTTTATTCTTTTTGAATTATTCCTTGGTGGATTTGCTAGTGTGTTTAGGATCATTATTTTGTTGAAAGGTCCACTTTCAGTTCAACTTCAACTTTTGGACAAATGGCCTCACATTATCTTCAGGCACTCTTTGATTTCATGCAGAATTCATAGTTGAATCATTGAATACAAGTTGTCCACTCCCTGAGGCAGTGAAGCAACCACAAACCATAACATTTCCACCAATGTGCTTCACAGTTGGTATGAGGTGCTTCTTCTGAAAAACTGTCTTTGGTCTGCACCAAACATGTTACTGTGGCCAAACTACTCTTTCTTGGGTGGTTGTGGCTCAGGAAGTAGAGCGGGTTGTCCACTAAATGTAGGGTTGGCGGTTTGATTCCCGGCCTATATGACTCCACATGCCGAAGTGTTGGGCAAGCCACTGAACACCAAGTTGCTCCCGATGGCAAGCTAGCGCCTTGCATGGCAGCTCTGCTACCATTGGTGTGTGAATGGGTGAATGAGAACCAGTGTAAAGTGCT
This sequence comes from Ictalurus punctatus, assembly GCF_001660625.3. Taxonomy (NCBI): domain Eukaryota; kingdom Metazoa; phylum Chordata; class Actinopteri; order Siluriformes; family Ictaluridae; genus Ictalurus; species Ictalurus punctatus. The sequence goes on from NC_071284.1 coordinate 25,214,831, forward strand.
TTGTCAAACTGCTAAGGTTAAAAAAAGTGCTATATAAGTGCAGACCATTTATATCTTTGATTTGTCTGTCCAAAGCACATTATTCCAACAAGCCTGGTATTTTCTATATGCCCATTGGCACACTGTAGTCTTGCAAAGGCATTTTCCTGGCATGCCTCCAATGCAGGTCAAATTTGTGCAATCTCTTTCTGATTGTAGAAGCATGCACTTTGACACGAACAGTTGGAAGACTTAATAGCAGATCCTGTAAATAAATTTTGGGTTTCTTGGAGACTTATTTTTGCACCAGATGGCCTGCTCTTGGGCTTAATTTGCTGGTATGGTCAGTTTCTGGACAAATTGGCAGTTGTTTGAAATCTGTAAAAAAAATTCTTGATAATTTTCCTTACAGTGGAATTATGTATTTCAAATAATTTGGAGAGGTTTTTAAATCCCTTGCCAGACTCATAGGCATCCACACACTTTTTTTCTGAAGGTCTTACAGAACTCTTTAGATCTTGGAATGATGACACCACACATCTCAATAGCAGAGGGAACACCAGACACTAAATACAAGAGGGGTATAAATAAGACAGGTTCCACCTGCACTCCCTAAGCAGGTTCTAATCACTGGCACCCAATCTTGAACTACTGATTCTAATTTTATGGATTTGAAGGTGTGATAAATATAGGGGTGTACTTACTTTTTCCATGTGATTGTTTTTTTCTTGTTAATTTTATTTTTTTTAAATTACTACAAATTGTCAATTTTATGTGTCATTTGATAGAGTGTATCATCTTTATTAATAGGCACTGTTTCAAAAAGTGCCTTAATATTTGCTTGTCCAAATATATATATATATATATATATATATATATATATATATATATATATATATATATATATATATATATATATATATATATATATATAGTTTCATATAAGTGTATGCAAATGTGCATGGACTGAAATGGATGGGAAATGGAAAAGCACAATGGTAGAGACATTTGAAATCTGCTGGGGCAATGGTAAGGGATCTAAGGCCATTCTTCCATACAGAATCTATCCAAAACCTTCAAATTTCAAGGTCCACGCTGGTTTCAAGTCAGCGGAATGGGATGGTCATGGCAGGACCTTGATTTTATGGTCAGTGAAAAAAGTTTGTGTTGATTTTGATGTATGTTTTGGATCATTGTCCTGCTGAATATGTAACCATGGCCTATTTTCTGGCAGAGGCAGTCAATTTTTCATTTAATATCTATTGATATTTGAGTCCATGATGCCATGTATCCTAACAAAACGTCCAGGTCCTCTGAAAGAAAAACAGTCCCAAAACATTAATGAGGCACCACCATATTTAACCTTGGGCATGAGGTACTTTTCCATATGTCTTCCTCTCTGTGTGCACCCTAAGGACCTCTGGAGTTTATTGCCAAAAAGCTTTATTTTGGTTTCATCTGAGCATAGAACCTGATCCCATTTGAAGTTCCAGTAGTGTCTGGCAAACTGAAGATGCTTGAGTTTGTTTTTACATGAGAGTAGAGTCTTTTTTCTTGAAACCCTTCCAAACAACTTGTGGTGATGTAGGTGACTTTGGATTGTATTTTGGGAGACTTTCTGACCCCAAGACGCAATTAACTTCTGCAATTCTCAAGATGTGATCCTTGGAGATTTTTTGGCCACTCGAACCATCCTCTTCACAGTGTGTTGTGACAATATAGACACACATCCAATTCCAAGTTGATTCATAACATTTTCAGTTGACCAAAACTTCTTTATTATTGCCCTGGTGGTGGCAATGGACATTTCCAATGCTTATGCTATTTTCTTATAAACACTTCCCATTTTGTGAAGCTCAAAAACCTTTTGCCGCACATCACAGCTATATTCCTTGGTCTTGCCCATTGATATGAATGACTAAATGAATTTGGTCTACGTTTTACCTCATATTTATACCCCTGTGAAACAGGAAGTCATGGTTGAACAATTTCTTCTATCTACTCACCCAGGTGTACTAAAAATAAAATAAAATATCAATGGGAATGTACTTCAAATACATCTTTATCATTTGAATTCATAGGAAGAGTCTACTTAAACATCTTATTAGGTGTGAGATGATCAACTTAATGTACAAGATCATTAATGACTGTGTTGATGTACCTGTCGCTGTAAACAGATGCAGTGTTGATCCCAAACATTTATCAAACTGGGTGAGTGTGAATGTGTATGTGATTGTGCCCTGTGATAGATTAGCACCCCATCCAGGGTGTACCCCGCCTTGTGCCCCATGCTCTCTGGGATAGGCTCCAGGTTCCCCGTGACCTTGTTGGATAAGCAGTATAGAAAATGGATGGATGGATGGATATTGTTAGAATTTCTAAAGTAAGAGGGCCTTTCAGAAAAGGAAATAAGAAAACTATACAGTGCATCCGGAAAGTATTCACATCACTTCACTTTTTCCACATTTTGTTATGTTACAGCCTTATTCCAAAATGGATTAAATTAATAATTTCCTCAAAATTCTACAAACAATACCCCATAATGACAGTGTGAAAGAAGGTTCTTTGAAATCTTTGCAAATGTATTTAAAATAAAAAACACAAAAAGCACATGTACATAAGTATTCACAACCTTTGCTCAATACTTTGTTGAAGCACCTTTGACACCAATTACAGCCTCAAGTCTTTTTGAGTATGATGCTACAAGCTTGGTACACCTATTTTTGGGCAGTTTCTCCTATTCTTCTTTGCAGGACCTCTGAAGCTCCATCAGGTTGGATGGGGAGCGTTGGTGCACAGCCATTTTCAGATCTCTCCAGAGATGTTCAATCGGGTTCAAGTCTGGGCTCTGGCTGGGCCACTGGACATTCACAGAGTTGTCCTTTAGCCACTCCTTTGTTATCTTGGCTGTGTGCTTAGGGTTATTGTCCTGGTGGAACCTTTGCCCCAGTCTGAGGTCCAGAGCGCTCTGGAGCAGGTTTTCATCAAGGATGTCTCTGTACATTGCTGCATTCATCTTTCCCTCGATCCTGACTAGTCTCCCAGTTCCTGCTGCTGAAAAACATCCCCACAGCATGAAGCCTCCACCACCATGCTTCACTGTAGGGATGGTATTGGCCAGGTGATGAGTGGTGGCTGGTTTCCTCCAGACATGACGCTTGCCATTCAGGCCAAAGAGTTCAATCTTTGTCTTGGTCTGAGAGTCCTTTAGGTGCCTTGTGACAAGCTCCAGGCAGGCTGTCATGTGCCTTTTTTTGTTTGTTTTTTATTTTTAATAAATTTGCAAAGATTTCAAACAAACTTCTTTCACGTTGTCATTATGGGGTATTGTTTGTAAAATTTTGAGGAAAATAATGAATTTAATCCATTTTGGAATAAGGCTGTAACATAAAAAATGTGGAAAAATTGAAGCGCTGTTAATACTTTCTGGATGCACTGTATGCATGATTTTTTCTCTGTAACAGGATGCATTCCACACGACCCACCCGTCTACAGATTGTGTGATTATGATGGAGATATCATTGACGGCATTTTTTATGAAGAGGAATTACAAAAAATATTTGTGAACAAAAACAAGGCATATAAAGTGGGAAAAAAATTGACAAGCAGAAGCAAGGCCGGAAAACGTTAGTGTTGGTTTGCAGGCTCGGGTGGCCTGCAAAATTCGCGTCATGGATTGATCAGAAAGAATTGGTTGATGTACAGGTTCATAAAAACAAATGACCCACATAGGTAGCACACATTCGTTTAAAAAAACAACCATGGCTGAGGGTGTCTTTTATGTCACACTGCCCTGCAATGCCTCATAATCTGTTCATCTGGAAAACCGAATATTTAGTTATACAACCAGGTTAGTGAGAAATATAAACCTAAAAGGAGAGTTGGCTTGATCAAAGTTGAATATCCAGTGTCATGGTACACATTTACTTAGGAAAATGCTGCGTTCATTCTCAACTATGGTGAAACAACAGTGAAAGAGAATCACATAACTGAATATCATGTTGAAGGCAGAGTGAGAGAGAGCACCAGTGATCAGAAGATATCAAATGTATTACAGGTTAAAGACTGGATATTATGACGATGTCATTTTTTTGTCAGGGAGATCAATGCAGACCTGGCATCGCATGCGAGTCTTGGTTATGATCATGTTAAAAACAAAGTGTTTCTGAAATCCCCTCTGAAGATATCACTGACATTTTATGGAAAGTTGGTTAATAGTTTAAGATTAAAACCAAGGGTTGCTATAGAAGCTGGTAACCAAACTCATGAAAATCAAAGTGTTGGGTACATGCCTTTGACGTATGTGCCCTATCAGGCAGACATAAACGGGGGGTTCTACACCATGTATATCTACAGAGATATGATAGAATATCAATCATTTGATGTTCATCTTGTTCCACTACTAAGGTGTGTACATATAGATTGTGAGAATAACAAGATTGTTAGTGTTAGATATGACAGGCCGCATTACATATCAGTTAATAAGATAACCATACACCATGTGCCAAACTACACTTTAGACCTGTTAAAACTTTGTTTAAAATGGAATATTTCAACAATCACAATGCTGATCCCATGCATTATGTGGCCTATTAGCAGAATCAGGCGGGCAGTAGACTCCCTGGCTATGCTGGTGGTGGCGTTTTGTATGGAGCTGGATTGGGGGCTATGATTTAGAGGCCTTTTAAAATGGCTAGACCATTGCTAAAACGAGGTTTTAACATAGCCAAGCCACATCTTAAATCAGCTGCAAAAAACATACTAAGTGACGTTGGTAGCATCACATTATTGGCCATTTAATAACAACAATACTCAAGATGGATCCAGTCTAATGGTGATGGATTGCAAAAAAGCATCTAGGCTGCCAGGTGTTTGGAGGAGTGGCCAAACACAGAAGAAAAAACATATGCCTAAGAAATTGTCAGTCATAAAACACAAGCACAACGAGACAACAAAGTGTGCTACATCAAAAAGACCAAAACCTTTGTTAAAACAATATTTTAGATCATGTATTTACTACACAATATGTCAGAAGAGACAGATCCGAACTGGATCTGTTCACAGTGCAGTTGACTCAAATCATTATTGAAAAAAATACTTATATTGAAGTACCATCATTATCAGCAATATCAGACTCATCACCTCTGGAGATTTTTATTGCGGGGACTGGAGAGGATTATGTAGACCTAAACATTACATTGGTGTTCTTGCATCACAGAATCACTAAGGCACAGATATTGCAGACAGAGCACACATGGGTCTTAGTTACTATGCGGGGGTGACAATATATTCACAAGTGGATGTGTTACTTGGAGATCAACTTGTATCACAGAGTTCTAGTACATATCCCTATTGTTGCATAATAGAGTGTCTTAGCAATTATGATAAAGACGCCCTTGAAACGCTTTTCTCCACAGGGCTCTTTTACAAAGACACGGCTGGACATATGGATGTGGCGGACTCAGCTGAGGGTAATAGTGGTCTGACAAAGAGAGCTGCCGTTACCAATGCCGGTAATGTGGTTGAGCTACTTTCACCCATTCACAGTGACATTTTCCTTCAAGAAAAACTAATGCATAAAGGTGTGGACATTTACCCCATCGACAGAGTGTCTGAAAAACGTCCTTCAGGCTCACGTGTCTGCAATCAAGAAAACTTATTCTTAGCAATGCTACCAAAATCTGTGTTTCTAGCGATGGTTGATAATGATGAGTTTACAGGATAATAAAAATCCATTTGCATTAAAACTATTACCTAGAATTTTTGGCCATTTATCTGGACAGACGACAGCACCCTGTGAAGCGTCTGCAGCCTGAATATGAAAGTGGTTTTGCAGCGAGTGAATTTTAATAGCCAGCCCTGGCTTCTGGAAAGCATCTTTAAAAACAGTCTCTATGTATGGATAGGAAGGACTTCTGCATGGCTATACCCTCTACACATTCAATCTCACACCAGATGAGGAGTGCATTCAGCACATATCACTGGAAATATTAGACTAGAAGCTTGTTTTACACAACCGCTACCCTGAACGATCAACTTAATTGCCATATTTGACAGCATCATCGAAGTGTCAAATCGCCAACAGACCCTAACTGATTATTATTAATATGTAAAAATGGACATTGTCCAGATTAAGAATATCATGGATAAGGTCTCGTTCAATACCCGTGTACTCCCATGTGACTTTCTACCAAAACACACATTAAGAATATTACTGTCAATGGTGGTAATCAACAAGCATCCTTCCTCCCAGGAGAACACTGGTTACCCATCTACATAAACAAGGTCGGTGTGGGTTGTTTTTGAAAGCTTTGGTAATAAACCAGATGACCCCCGTTGTGTACTCCCATGTGACTTTCTACCAAAACAGACATTAAGAATATTACTGTCAATGGTGATAATCAACAAGCATCCTTCCTCCCAGGAAAACACTGGTTAGCCATCTACATAAACAAGGTCGGCATGGGTTGTTTTTGAAAGCTTTGGTAATAAACCAGATGACCCCCGTTTTCTGCCGATTATCAAAAATTTTCTAAACCGCAATTCTAGTGTGGTACAGCAGTCATCATTGAAAGTCCAACATTTTTCATCAGGGACCTACGGCCAGCATTGTGTGTTTTTTTCACATGATAAAGGGGTATGATTATGGCTATGTGTTGAAGATGTATACCAATGATTTTATTAAAAATGACAAAAAGGTGTCAGCTTTTGTGAAAAAAACTAAAACAATCTCATTATAATGAAAAGGTATTCAAGTGTGTTCAGACAGGTGAAAGGTCTAATGCTTAATATTTCCAGTAAAACAACTAAAGAACAGCAATTTCTTCTTTTGACTCTTTATTATACATACATCAATACAGATAATAAAAAGACCAAAACGTGAGAACACAGAACATACAAAACTCTGAGATTAAAAACTTAGCAACTGACTCCAGTCAAGAGAGGGTGACTTGAATACTGGTCCATCTGATTAATTTGAATGTGTTGATGGTGAACTCAGGTGCACTTTCTCTTTTTTACACTTCTTTGATGAGTTGGTTATAGGCAATGTCAGTCTGGTTTGAAAGAGTTAATTGCATGCCTGACATAATGATTTGGCACCGTTGAGTATGGAGTGTTTAAAGTAGCAAAAGCCTCCAGAAACTTGTTGCATCTGATAGGTCTGTGCATCAGAAATCTTTTGTGGAGCTGTGATGCCTTTAACTAAATCGAGCACGTGTGAACGAGGGATTGTTCTACCTTTAAACACAAACTCGCCTGACTCAGCCCAGGAAGTGACATCTTTAGTTTTAGACATTTTATCTAATCGTTTATCACTTTATCGTTTTTTACACTCCTCGGTGGAACATTCTTCAAAATGTCATCCACAACATTTTCTAAATCATCCTGGATGCTTACGCCAGATTTCACAGGCCGGTTTTCTTTTTTAACGTGGTTAATGTGTTGGTTTCCGGGTCCCTTTGTCTAGCAAGTGTTAAAAATCACTGTAAAGTATTTGTGTATAGTTTTGCATTTTCATAACTGTCCAAATCAGGTCTGTGCAAAATATTTCTTATAGTCATGGAGAAATCATTCTCCACATCCTGTTGAATAGACTTGTGGGGGGGGTCTTTAGTTTATCCAGTTGATGCTATGGAACTAAAGACATCTCTACATACTCCATCCCCAAAGTTATCTAGAAGCAATCAAGCTGAAGATAAAGGGAATTGTGACACTTAAGAGCGGTAGAAGAAACCCCCTGCCACCTGGTTTATCAGCCTTGTTGTTCTTTTATTACCAATCTTCTTATCTACAACAAATTTGAAAAAAAAACGCTTTTCCTCTATCTCAGTTTCTGGTATTGTTGCAACGTGAGTGGTATATTGCCATAGAGAACATTAAGAGCTACTTCTTTAGGAGGGAGAGGAAGCAAAAGCGGGGATGCAGGTCCGGTATTATGCTAAGGCTAAGAAAACAACCACACAAGCCACCTTTACCGAGCCTGTTTCTCTCCAATGCCAGATCCCTAGTGAATAAAATCGACAACTTGGAATTACAACTAGCTGGAAATCGCTACGTTCGTGACTGCTGTGTTTTGATTATTACTGAAACCTGGCTTCATCCGAGGATACCCGATGCTAGCATGCAGCTAGCAGGTCGTACTATGCTTCGCTGGGACAGGACTGAGGACTCCGGTAAGAGCAGAGGGGGGGGGGGGGGGGGGGGGGGGGGGGCTCTGTATGTATGTGCATGAGAATTGGTGTAACAACGGAACAATGATAGACAAACATTGTTCCCCTGACCTCGAGTACATGTCCTTAAGATGTCGGCCCTTTTTTCTACCTAGAGAGCTAACAGTGGTGATTATCACGGCTGTGTATATTCCACCCGACGCCAATGTGAACACGGCGCTCTCTCTCCTGTTGAACACCATAAACGAGCAGCAGAGGGCTTACCCCGACGGTGTTCACATAATTGCAGGAGACTTTAATAAGGCGAGCTTGAAGACTGTACTCCCGAAATTCTATCAACATGTTAAGTGTTTTACTAGAGGGGCGAACACTCTGGATCATGTTTACTCCAACATTAAGCACGCGTATAGAGCCATACCTCTCCCCCACCTCGGCCAATCAGACCATCTCTCCCTCCTGCTCTCCCCTGCCTACACCCCCCTCAGACGCAGTGTTAAGACCACTATAAAGACTGTTACCACCTGGCCTGATGATGCATTCTGCAAACTACAGGACTGCTTCGAACAGACAGACTGGGATTTGTTTGAACATCAAGAGCTAGAAACATTAACAGGAACGGTACTGGACTACATCAAGTTCTGTATCGGAAATGTGACTGTGGGAAAAAACATCCGGGTTTTCCAAAACCAGAAACCATGGATGACCAAACAGGTCCGCACACTACTCAAAGCCCGCGACGCTGCCTTCAGGTCTGGTAATAGAGCTCTGTACAGAACTGCCCGTGCCAACCTGAAAGGTGGTATTAAGGAAGCTAAGGCGGCCTATAAGAGGAGCATAGAGTCCCACCTGTCCAGCAAAAATAAACGGGAGGTGTGGCAGGGCATACAGAACATCACGAACTACAGAGGCCGTGAGGCGACAACAGGAGACCTGAGTGCGATTCTGGCAGAAGAGCTAAATTGCTTCTTTGCTCGCTTTGAAACATCACAACAACAGCACTCATCTGCTCCAGCCCCACCTCCACCCTCATCTGGCCCCCGTACCAGTCCAGCCCTGCCTCCATCCCCTTCTGGTTCCTGCACCACTCTACTTACTGTGAGGGAACACGATGTTAGACGGATGTTTCTGGCAGTGAACCCCAGGAAGGCTGCTGACCCAGACGGTGTACCTGGTAACGTGCTCAGATCATGTGCCCACCAGCTTGCCCACATCTTTACCAGAATTTTCAATCTCTCCCTGGCCCAAGCAGTCATCCCGTCCTGCCTAAAATCAGCCACAATCATTCCAGTGCCAAAGAAGTCGCCCACCACTAGCCTGAATGATTATCGTCCTGTAGCCCTCACTCCAGTTATCATTGATTGATTCTTCAGCACATCAAGGACTACCTCCCCCCAGATTTCGATCCTTTTCAATTTGCTTATCGTGCAAACAGATCCACAGAGGATGCTATCGCCGTAGCTGTCCACTACGTGTTGAGACATCTAGAGCAGCAACAGAGCTACGTACGGATGCTTTTTGTGGATTACAGTTCGGCTTTTAATACAATAATTCCGGACATTCTCGTCACCAAATTGGTCACCCTTGGCCTCCCCCGCCTCACGTGTGCCTGGATAAAGGACTTTCTCACCAACCGGTCCCAGACAGTGAGACTCGGACCCCACCTCTCCTCCACTCGCACGTTGAGCACAGGTTCTCCACAGGGCTGTGTGTTGAGCCCCCTCCTGTACTGTCTCTACACATATGACTGTAGACCAGTCTACAACAATAATCTTATCATCAAGTTTGCTGACGACACCACAGTGGTCAGACTTATCTCAAAAGGAGAGGAGGCAGCCTACAGAGAGGAAGTCCTAAACTTGGCAGCCTGGTGTTCAAAGAACAATCTGACTCTAAACACCAAGAAAACCAAGGAACTTATTGTAGACTTCAGAAAACACAACACGGAGCTGGCCCCCCTCTTCATTAATGGTGAGTGTGTGGAGAAGGTCCACACCGTCCGGTTTCTTGGCGTCCTTATCTCTGCAAACATCTCCTGGACGGACAACATCACAGCGGTTATCAAGAAGGCTCAAACGCGGCTACACTTCCTGAGGGTTCTCAGGAAGTACAATCTGGACTCCAATCTGCTGCTGATCTTCTACCGCTCGTCCATCGAGAGCCTGCTGACATACTGTATCACGGTGTGGTACGGTAGCTGCACCGCAGCAGACAGGGAGAGGCTTCAGAGGGTAGTAAGAGCAGCACAGAAGATCATTGGCTGCCCTCTCCCCTCCCTGATGGATATTTACACTTCCCGTGGCCTCAGCAGAGGAAAAACTATCATTAAGGACAGTTCTCACCCTGGCTTTGATCTGTTCAATCTGTTGCCCTCAGGGAGACGTTACAGGTGCATCAAAACAAGGACTAGTAGATTTAAGAATAGTTTCTTCCCGAAAGCTATTACCATGATAAACAAACACATGTACTGAGTCCACAGCATATGTATATAGTGTCTCAAAACTGTGCATTTCATAGTACCTCCCCCATCCACCCCAATATCGATCTTGCATATCTATCTTGCATATATTGTATATCTTGTTTATTTATTTTGTTTATTTATCTTGTTTATTTATCTGTGTATTATCTGTTTATTCTTCTTGTGTATTGAATGTATATGTTTGCACGGAACAAAAAGGAGTGGCTCTTAATTTCATTGTACATATGTATAGTGACAATAAAAGGCATTCATTCATTCATTCATTCATTCATTCATTCACACAATGTCACAATGAGCTTGTCTGTGGCAAATTTAAAATAACCTGTCTCTGTTTGGGTGTTGCTTTTAATAATATTTTTTTAAGTTTTAAAATTTCAAATAAACCATCTCTGTTTGGGTGTTGCTTTTAATAATATTTTAATTTTTTAAATATTTTTTATTCTACAAAAGTCTAGCTGACATTTTCACAGTCCAACAGTTTTTCATTAACTTCTTTTCTGGTATCACGAACCTCGAATCGGCATGGAAGCAGGAGCAGGCGGCAGGTGTAGAGCGTGGTATCGGGAAGTACAAGAAACGTAGTCGTAAGACAGGCAAAGTTCAAGCGATCGGACGAACAACACAAACGGGGTCAGGCAGAGAGCGTAGTCGAAACCGGAAACAAGGGTCGAGGATCACAAGACAATAAATTAACTGGAACGGCTTGGTATCACAGAGAAACAAGTTGACTGAGCGTATACTTCACATCGATTCTGAATGAATGTCTTCCCTAAGTACCAGCGGTGAGAGTGTGTGTGTGTAATTGGTGCCAGGTGTGTCTGATCAGAACTCCGGGGATGGTGAGAGCATGCGTGCATGAAAAGTGAGTGTTGTGTCTTGGTAATTTGAGTTCTGATCTGACTGAGCTGTGACAGAACCCCCCCCAAAGGGCTCACTCCGGGAGCTGAGTTCTTTCTTGGCCTCCCCCGGGGTCGTGGACCAGGGAGATCAGCATAAGTTGCGTGAAAGTCTTTAGTAAGCTCCACAGCTTCCAGTATATCCTGCTTGGGAACCCAGCATTGTTCCTTAGATCCATAACCCTCCCACTCGACCAAATACTCCAGCTTGCCTCTCCTGTGTCTGGATTTGAGGATGTTCTTGACACGGTAAGCAGGTTGTCCATCAATTTCCAGAGGGGTCGGAGGAGTTTCCGATGGTACTTCGGTGGCTAATGGACCGTTGATGACAGGTTTGAGACGTAATACGTGGAATGAGGGGGAGATGTGGCTGTGTCGTGGCAGTTCCAGACGGTAAGTGACTTCATTGACTCGCTTGAGGAACTTGAATGGTCCAGTGTATCTTGACGTTAGTTTTTTACAGTTATGAGCTTGTCTTAAGTCCTTGGTGGACAACCACACCCTATCGCCTGGTTGGTAATTAGGGTGTTCTTTGCGGCAGCGATCTGCTTTGCGCTTGTATGTGTCTGTGGTCTCTTTCAGGCATCGGTGGGTGTCGGCCCAGGCACGCTCACTACGTTCAAATCATTGGTCAATGGCAGGAGCTGCGGTGGGAGTCGCGTTCCACGGGAACAGTGGAGGTTGGTAACCTAGTACGCACTGGAAAGAAGTGAGATTGGTAGCCGAATGACGTAGTGAGTTCTGGGCATACTCGGCCCATGGCAAAAACTTGCTCCAATCCTCTGGGTTATTGGCACAGAAAGTACGGAGGAATCGCTCTAGTTCCTGATTGATTCGTTCAACTTGTCCATTGGCTTGTGGGTTATATCCGGAGGTGAGATTCACTGTTACTCCCATCTTGGTCATGAAGCTGGACCACACTCTGGAAGTAAACTGCGGGCCCCTGTCACTGACAATCTCCTCAGGAATGCCGAAATATCTGAACACATGCTGGATTAGAAGTTCGGCAGGGGAAAGCTTTCGCGAGAAGAACGCCACCGGATGGAGCTTTGGCTTCTCTCTGAATCGCTGGGATAAAATGGCTCCTACCCCGGTTTCTGACGCGTCCACCTCCACTATAAATGGTCTGGATGGGTCCGGATGTTTGATGATGGGTGCAGTAGTGAAGGCTTTCTTGAGCTTGTCAAAGGCGGTTTGGGCGGTTGGATTCCATGATAGACGTTTGGGTTTCCCCTTTAGCAGGGACGTGAGGGGGTTGGCGATGGCACTGAAATTTCGAATAAACCTTCGGTAGAAGTTTGCGAACCCCAGAAACCTCTGTAGTTCCTTAATCGTCGTGGGTGGGGGCCAGTTTACTACTGCCTGGACCTTTTCTTGGTCCATGGAGATCCCCTCGGGGCTGATGACATATCCCAGAAACGCAATGGTGGTTTTATGAAATTCACATTTGTCAGCTTTGACATATAACTGATGACGGAGCAGTCGTTGTAGAACTTGGCAGACGTGGTGAACATGTTCCTCCCAGGAGTCAGAATATATTAGAATGTCGTCAATGTAGGCGATCACATGGCATCCCAGCATGTCACGTAACACGTCGTTGATTAGATATTGGAAGACCGAGGGAGCGTTAGAAAGCCCATACGGCATGACCTGATACTCATAGTGACCTGAAGTTGTGCTGAACCCAGTCTTCCATTCATCTCCTTCTTGAATCCGCACCAAGTTGTATGCACTGCGTAAGTCCAGCTTCGTGAAGATGGTGGCGCTGCGCAATTGTTCCAGAGCAGCTGGTACTAGAAGTAGTGGGTAACGGTACTTGACGCAACACCGGTTTAGTCGTCGGTAGTCGATACATGGTCATAAACCTCCTCCCTTTTTCTCTACGAAGAAAAACCCTGCGGATGCTGGAGAAGTAGATGGTCGTATATAACCTTGGTGCAACGCTTCCTGAATATACTCCTCCATGACTTTTTGTTCAGTTACCATTAACGGATAGACTCTCCCTCGTGGTGGTGTAGTGCCTGGAAGCAAATCGATTGCACAGTCGTAATCTCGATGAGGAGGTAGTCCACTAGCCTTCTTCTTACTGAATACTTCCATGAGGTCGTGGTAAACACTGGGGATCAGAACGTTGTCCGCCTTGTCAGGGCTCTCAACGGATGTGGATGCTAAGGAGATCACAGGGGCTTGGAGACAGTGATTGATGCAGTGAGCTGACCAGCGAGTGATCTCCCGTTGATTCCATGAAATTTCTGGGTTGTGATGTCCGAGCCAAGGAAGACCGAGAACCACTGGATGCCGTGCCGTCACAATGACATGGAACGTAATTTTCTCCTGATGAAGGGCGCTGGTTCGCAGGTTAATGGGTTCGGTGCATTGGGTGATTAAACCATCTCCAATGGGGGCTCCATCAATGGCTTAGACACGGCGGGGGGTGCTGAGCAGACGAACGGGGATGTTATATTGGAGTACGTTCTCTTGGTCAATGAAGTTCCCCGCCGCTCCAGAATCGATCAGCGCCTCCAGATCGCAGGAAACGCTTGAGTATTCTAATATCACTGGTAATACGAACGCAGACTGAACTGAGTACTGGGCAATGGGTTCTAAACTCACCCCTGGCTGAGGTTGTTTGGCAGTTTTGGTTTCCCCTCGGGTAGAGCACTGTTTGAGAGGGCATTGTTGCACGAAGTGGCTACTCTCACCGCAGTAGAAACAACAATGTTCACGGCGCCGTCATTCTCTCTCCTGCATGCTCACCCGAGTCTGTCCCAGCTGCAGGGGTTCACTAGGGCTCTCAGATGCTGGTGCTTCCGCCTCGCTGCGTATGGAGCGGCGGCTCCGTAGTAAACGATCCAGGCGTATAGCTACGTTGATGAGTGAATCGAGAGTCAGCTGATCATCGCAGCACGCCAGCTCTGTTACGATATCGGCATTTAATCCCCGGCGAAACATAGTCTTTAGAGCGGGTTGATTCCATCCACTCCTAGCGGCCACAGTATGAAAGTCAAGAGCATAATCCGCCACACAACGTGATCCCTGCATCACGGATAATAATTCCTCCCCAGTCTCCCGGTTGTCTGGAGAATGATCGAATACAGTGTGGAAACGTGATGTCAGCTGATCATACGTGCTGATGACGTTCCCCCCCTGTTCCCACTCCGCGGTGGCCCAGAGGAGAGCTCTCCCGGTTAAGAGTTCCATGAAGTGGATTATTTTCCGATTCTCCGTCATGTCTGGGTACGTGGAAAAAAACAGGGAGCACTGGAGTAAAAAACCTCGGCAACGTGCCGGATCTCCGTTGTACTTCTCCGGCGCTGGAGTGGGAGGTAAGCGTGTGGTCGGTGCCGTAGAAAGCTGCGTGGCTTGGTTTAGCCGAGCTACCTGCTCAGTCAAGCTTGCAAGACGGTGATCATGGTCACTAATCATCCGGCCATGTCCCTCGATGGCTTGCGGCCAACGGGGATCTCCCGCTGCTTCCATTGGAAGGCGAAGTATTCTGTGACGAACCTCGAATCGGCATGGAAGCAGGAGCGGGCGGCAGGTGTAGAGCGTGGTATCGGGAAGTACAAGAAACGTAGTCGTAAGACAGGCAAAGGTCAAGCGATTGGACGAACAACACAAACAGGGTCAGGCAGAGAGCGTAGTCGAAACCGGAAACAAGGGTCGAGAATCACAAGACGATAAACTAACTGGAACGGCTTGGTATCGCAGAGAAACGAGTTGACTGAGCGTATACTTCGCATCGATTCTGGATGAATGACTTCCCTAAGTACTAGCGGTGAGAGTGTGTGTGTGTGATTGGTGCCAGGTGTGTCTGATCAGAACTCCGGGGATGGTGAGCGCATGCGTGCATGAGAAGTGAGTGTTGTATCTTGGGAATTTGAGTTCTGATCTGACTGAGCTGTGACATCTGGAGGTATATTACAGGATACGGTGAAAGTAAATCTGTACTGAGCTGATAGTGTTCAGGTGTTTCTGTTTTATAATCAATTATCAGGTATCAAAAAAGTTTGTTGGTTGCATCTTGAGTCCATAAAAAATGTTGTCTTCCCGGGATACATTTGCCTTCCTAGTACATTGACCTGATTGGTGTCTCTGGGATTTTTAAACAACATCAGATAATTTGTGTTTAAGCTGATGGTTCTGCTGGATTTACCTTGGCAAAATAAATTCTGTACAATGTAAATAGCGCTAAGATTTCTGCAGTGAACATTCTGAGTGAACACTTTCTCCACCTCATTGCTCGTGCTGGGCTCTTTCATCAGATCGTCAAGGATCAGCTAATTAATTTTGTTGACAGTGAATTATCATCATTCAGAGTCTGTGGTAACCCTTCAACAAATTTTATTTTGTACATTTTCAACAGCTCATCATACAATGGTTGCCAACAATCATAAATATATACAATATTTAAAAAAAGAATTTTAGAAATCAACTGTACAGCATTTTGCAACAACATTTGTGCAAAATATGACATTCCTGAAGTTGAACGGCCGCTTATCACACATGAAAATGGATGCTGCAATCTAAAATCAAAACCATCTGTGTCTTGCACACCGCTAGTGTGGATGGGTTTTCCTTCCTCATGGCCCTAGCTTAATTGTCATTTCAATGTGCAACTTTTTAAAGAAACACTTGGTATATGGCTTGATACTGGCACAATTTTTACAATTTATATATATATATATATATATATATATATATATATATATATATATATATATATATATATATATATATATATATATATATTGTGTGTGTGTGTGTGTGTGTGTGTTTACGTGCACTCACTCTGGCATGTAGAATCTCAAGATCTCTAATCATGTTCATGATCCTGAAGTTGTTCTCAGAAATACAGTGTGAGAGAAAAGAAAACATCCACATTTTGACCTAGCTTAGAGTGAATAAAACTTCTGAGTATTGTCTGCATAGAAGTGATAATTAAGCCTGAGTGATCTTAAGAGCAATCCAAGAGGAAAAGTATAAATACTAAAAAGTAAGAGGCTTAAAATTGATCACTGAGGGACACCAGTAGGAACAGAACCAATCTCAGACCTGAAACCACTTATAAAAACAAACTGGTGGAAGTCAGAGAGATAAGATCTAAACCAGGTTATAACAGTCTCAGAACCACCAAAGACGGTTTTAAGTTGGTTGAGTAAGAGGTTGTGATTGACAGTGTCAAAAGCAGTGCTAAGATCAAGAAGGATAAGGATGGAAAGAGAACCAGAATCTGAGGCTATTAACAGATCATTGGTGACCTTGACCAAAGCTGTCTCTTTACTGTGAAGTTTACAAAAACCAAGCTGAAGGGGTTCAAAAAGATTAACAGTAAGGTGATTGTGAAGTTGCAAAGCCACAACATGGACTAACATTTTTTCCCAAAAAGGGAAGGTTTGATATAGGATGATAGTTATTTAAATTGTCCAAATCAATGTTATGCTTTTTTGAAACTGGGGTTACAGCAGCAGTTTTCAATGCTGCTGGTACAACAGCCGTGTGCAGAGAGTCATTAATAATGTTAAGAACAATTGGGCGTAAAGAGTTAAAACAAGATTTAAGTGGAAGCTTTCATACAGTGAGGGAAAGAAGTATTTGATCCCCTGCTGATTTTGTACGTTTGCCCACTGATAAAGAAATGATCAGTCTATAATTTTAATAGTAGGTTTATTTGAACAGTGAGAGACAGAATAACAACAAGAAAATCCAGAAAAACGCATGTCAAAAATGTTATAAATTGATTTGCATTTTAATGAGGGAAATAAGTATTTGACCCCCTCTCAATCAGAAAGATTTCTGGATCCCAGGTGTCTTTTATACAGGTAACGAGCTGAGATTAGAAGCACACTCTTAAAGGGAGTGCTCCTAATCTCAGCTCGTTACCTGTATAAAAGACACCTGTCCACAGAAGCAATCAATCAATCAGATTCCAAATGCTCCACCATGGCCAAGACCAAAGAGCTCTCCAAGGATGTCAGGGACAAGATTGTAGACCTACACAAGTCTGGAATGGTCTACAAGACCATTGCCAAGCAGCTTGGTGACAAGGTGACAACAGTTGGTGCGATTATTCGCAAATGGAAGAAACACAAAAGAACTGTCAATCTCCCTCTGCCTGGGGCTCCATGCAAGATCTCACCTCGTGGAGTTGCAATGATCATGAGAACAGTGAGGAATCAGCCCAGAACTACATGGGAGGATCTTGTCAATGATCTCAAGGCAGCTGGGACCATAGTCACCAAGAAAACAATTGGTAACACACCACGCCGTGAAGGAATGAAATCCTGCAGTGCCCGCAAGGTGCTGCTCAAGAAAGCACATATACATGCCCATCTGAAGTTTGCCAGTGAACATCTGAATGATTCAGAGGACAACTGGGTGAAAGTGTTGTGGTCAGATGAGACCAAAATGGAGCTCTTTGGCATCAACTCAACTCGCCGTGTTTGGAGGAGGAGGAATGCTGCCTATGACCCCAAGAACACCATCCCCACCGTCAAACCTGGAGGTGGAAACATTATGCTTTGGGGGTGTTTTTCTGCTAAGGGGACAGGACAACTTCACCGCATCAAAGGGACGATGGACGGGGCCATGTACCATCAAATCTTGGGTGAGAACCTCCTTCCCTCAGCCAGGGCATTGAAAATGGGTCGTGGATGGGTATTCCAGCATGACTATGACCCAAAAAACACGGCCAAGGCAACAAAGGAGTGGCTCAAGAAGAAGCACATTAAGGTCTTGGAGTGGCCTAGCCAGTCTCCAGACCTTAATCCCATAGAAAATTTGTGGAGGGAGCTGAAGGTTCGAGTTGCCAAACGTCAGCCTCGAAACCTTAATGACTTGGAGAAGATCTGTAAAGAAGAGTGGGACAAAATCCCTCCTGAGATGTGTGCAAACCTGGTGGCCAACTACAAGAAACGTCTAACCTCTGTGATTGTCACCAAGTACTAAGTCATGTATTGCAGAGGGGTCAAATACATATTTCCCTCATTAAAATGCAAATCAATTTATTACATTTTTGACATGCGTTTTTCTGGATTTTCTTGTTGTTATTCTGTCTCTCACTGTTCAAATACATCTACCATTAAATTTATAGAATGATCATTTCTTTGTCAGTGGGCAAACATACAAAATCAGCAGGGGATCAAATACTTTTTTCCCTCACTGTACGTGATGCCTCCCTTGTAAGCAACTCTGAATCAAAAGGAGTTGAAATCACAAGCCTGTAGAAGTTTTCAGTCGACACAAGCAATCACTCACCAAACTGTAATGGGGGGTGTCAAGAAAAAAGTGTTTAAAATGTTAATACTACTACTACTACTACTACTAATAATAATAATAATAATAATAATACAAGGTAATAAACCATACTTACTGTTAAGATAGACAGCCTTCTTCTCTTGAACTGTGCTTACATTTCAAATAACAAACTTGTCACAAAAGGGATTTAAGAACGAAGATTCACTTATAGCCTACCACACAAACACTAACACACATATATGGTTTGACCATGACCAGGGTGACTGACTCCATTTTTAAACAAGGCATGTATGCTTTGGATTATATAAACTGCGAAAAGCAGGACTCCCTCCTTAAAAATCATTGACATAAACACGTCGTAATCATTCGGTGTGGTGGACATCCTGCTCGATACACCCCCAGGAAACACATGTCCCTATCTCACACAGACAGTCACACAGCTGGCAGGAAGTTCACATGTAGAGATCAATAGGTTTACTAGTGGTCATAAATTTACACGAACTACAGAACTGTCATAGGGTCATAAATCAATCAGACATTTCGACAGATAGTGTCTGTAAGAACTACTCATGTTCGCCTCACATCTCCAGGGTTGGGGGTTCGATATCCGATGCTGCCCTGTGTGTGTGGATTTTGCATGTTCTCCCTGTGCTGCGGGGGTTTCCTCTGTGCACGCCGGTTTCCTACCCCAGTCCAAAGACATGCATGGTAGGCTGATTGGCATGTCCAAAGTGTCCGTAGTATATGAATGGGTGTGTGAAAATGTATTTGATTGTGCCCTGCGATGGAATGGCACCCTGTCCAGAGTGTACCCTACCTTGTGCCCAATGCTCCCTGGGATAGGCTGTAGATTCCACCATGACCATGAAGGATAAGCGGTATAGAAAATAGAAAAAAAATTATAACATTCAATCTTTTTTTTTTTTCCTGAGTAACTTTTGTAACATTAATTTAGTGAGTCAAGGCCATTAACTGAAAAATACTCTGTAGAAACAAGAAGGAATTGATTTACAGAATTGAGAGCTGAACTGTGCATGGTGAGTATTGGTGAGACAAATCCCTTACAGCTTAGTTTGAAAACTTTGACTAAGATAAATGCAGTGCTGGTTTGTGTCTGTCAATAGCTTTTCAATTTTTCCACATGACAGCTATCATAATTCAGCAATATCTGGAGAACTGCAAAACTATTAAGAACTCAAGGTTAGGTCCACAATACTTGACTCGATTTGGAATATACCACAATCAGTATGAAAGAAAACAGAACGAGAGGAAGCTCATACAGGCAAAAATATTTGATTGAAGGCTTCATGACTCCTTTGTTGGAATCTGTCATTGTTGAATCAGGTGAAGTAAATGTTTTGTTGTCAGTCCATCCATATTGTTGAAACGTCCCTGACCTTGATGCATAATGGAAGACAATAATAAGGATCCAATACAAAGGACTACATAAGTTTAAGTATTGCAAGAAGTATAAAGGTCCTGATACGCAAAGTCTGACAGATGCTATACCGTGCCTTCTTCTGTGAAAAGTTGCATTCAAACACACTGCAAAGATTACAGCTGGTGGCTGACATGAATGTGATGTATGCACCTGTATACATGGAAATAACTTTCTTTACCAAAAATTGACCATAGTCTGTATTTATAATCAACAACAATGAAACAAAAAGGAGCCAGTCATACAGAAAGACCAAGCCTGATTCCTAAATCAATCATTTATTCATTCTTCATCACTAGACATTTTGTTCTGCTCATGGTTGTGGTGGATCTGGAACCAGTCCAATTTAGAGCAGTTTAGTATAACCGATCTTTCTACCCAAGTGTTTTTGGACAATGAGAGGAAACCACAGCACCCAGAGGAAACCCATGCATATCCGTATAACATCACAGCTCAAGGATTTGGAGTTTGATCCAGGGCTTGGAAACCCTGCTGCATATTCCCTGTGTCTGTGTGAGTTTCCCTGGTTTGCTTACCCCTGGAAAATAGACTGGCTACCTAAATTGCTCCAAGGTATGAATGGGCAAGCATGTGCAAGCATGCGTGTGTGTGTGTGTGTGTGTGTGTGTGTGTGTGTGTGTGTGTGTGTGCGTGTGTGTGTGTGTGTGTGCGTGTGTGTGTTGCAATGAGATCAGCATGATATCCTGCTGTATTCCCTCCTTGCACTCAACATTCCTGAGACAGGCTTCATTGCAAAACTGACCAGAATAAAGTGGTTGCTGAAGATGAATAAATAATTAAATATATGTAACATCCTGCGTGGTAAATAGGTACAGTTCAATCCAGAAGCCATTATTACTAAAATATATTATGTATATCTCAACACATCATAATTAGTTCATTATAATATTACTCTGGTTTGCTATACTGGAATGGAAGGGACAACAAGCAGATGAAAACAAATACAGAAAGAATATAGCAGTGTGTGATATACTTCACTGCAAAAACAATAACAATAATAATTCCATTTCCTGCCATGCTGTGTAGTGTGACACAGTCAAGCTGGCTGCTAAGTAGACCTCAGCTGATGAATATGTATGAGCTAGGGTACAAGGTGGTAAATTGCATGTTCCTATGATTACCAACTTCGTTTAAATTATTAACCACTGGGTCGAGAAGGAAAGATGGCAAAACTCCTTTCAACAAGGTTCAGGGAGCTATAGTGTACTCTTGCTGCCCACTTGCCAACAATTTGTCTGTGTTTCCTCTGCCTTTGATCTCTTCTTTCTCTTTGTGTAAAGGTCATCAGAGATTAAAGCGTGTGTAATAAAAGCAATAATCCAGCCGTTGTTAAGAAGGGCACTGAAACAGAATCTAGGCAAAAGCACATTTGGGTATCTGGCAATCTGCAAAGGCTTTTTAACAGGAAAAAGTTCAACCCTGGTTAGTCTTTAATTTAAGATCTGCATAGTAGAAAAATATGTTCATATTGCAGACATATGGTAGCAGAACTTAATTTCACCAAATAAGTTTTGAGGATGGGGCGCACGGTGGCTTAGTGGTTAGTGCGATTCGGCTCATACCGCCAGGGTTGGGGGTTTGATTCCCGTGGCTCTGTGTGTGTGAGTTTTCACGTTCTCCCCGTGCTGCAGGGGTTTCCTCTGGGCACTCCGGTTTCCTCCCCCAGTCCAAAGACATGCATGGTAGGTTGATTGGCATGTCTAAAGTGTCTGTAGAGTGTGAGTGTGTGTGATTGTGTGCCCTGTGATGGATTGATACCCTGTGAAGGGTATACCCCACCATGTGCCCTGGTTTCCCTTGACCCTGAAAAGGATCAAGTGGTATGGAAGATGGATGGATAGAATTTTTGAGGATTTATTACTAGAAAAGCCACTGTTATTGACTGAAAATTGGTAAGGATGTTAACACATGTAGAAACAAGTAGAAAATTGTACTAAGTTAAGCCATGTCTCAAGTTTTTGTCAAATTTTTATATCAGATATTTGTTTTGTTCTACATACTTTCAAATGTTTTGCTGCATGTAATAATTACTTTGTATTTACTAGTGACTATGTTTTTAAAGTATATTGGTGCATGTAAACAGGTTTTCATTAATTCATTCATCTTCAGTAACTGTGTCATCCTCGCCTATAACAATTCACCATGTATTTGCATACATTTGCACACACCTAGAGGAAATTTAGAGTAGATAATCAAATCACCTGCATGTTTTTTGAAGGTGGGAGGAAACTAGAGAACCCAGAGAAGACAGGGTGAGCATGCAAAACTCAACACAGACAGTAACCCAAGTTCAGGATTGAATCAGTGACCCTGGAGCTGTGAGATGGCAATGCTAACCTCTATGCCACTATGCTGCCCCAAGCAGGTCTTTTTGCTGTTTATTCAAATGGCTTAAATGTTTGACCCTACAAAGGAGTTTTTCAGAAATCTTACTGCGAAGGGTCATAGTCATGATCACTTCAGGTTGGAAGACAGCCTTAATTTGTTTGCAGTTACTTTACACTTCACAATCTGAATATTTTATTGTACTACAATTGTACTTCTCAGTGTTAATGCACAAAACACTTATGTGTACATAATTGTCAATAATAGTGTATACAGCAAGTACATTATAATGTAAAAGTATAATGATATATAACTGTCACAGTGGCCTCTTGTTCATGTTAATGCTTCATGTTCTTCAGTTTCTGTTTGAAACCTCAATGTATATATGTACCATAATGTATCCTATAATTTGTGTTATGCTATATAATCTTTATATGCTTTTATTTCTTGTTATTCTTGTTATTCTTTTTGTTTCTTAGATATGTTCGTAAACTGAGCATACACTAGTATGTGAGTTATCCTAAGAGATCTCAAAAACTCAGAGCACCTGACATGCATTATTTATTTTACAATTTCTTATTTTTGTCAAACTACATATACTAGACAGAGGTCCAGAGGTTTGTCTTCCATTTCTGTAGTCCACCTCATATTCCATCTCTGCTGTCCTTTGCACCTTTACCCTAATCCTAATTGAATGACAGAAATAAGTTTCAAAGGCATAGACTAGCAAAGGCAAGACACTACGTATGACCAAATCATTCAAGACCACTCATGTTCAGTGTTTGGTAAGTTACTCAAAAGAAGTAATACACTACAGATTACTAATTATTACTTTAAAATTGCAATTTGATTGCATTACTGATTACTTTTTACATGCAGTAAAAAGATTACTAATTACTTTACTTTCAAGTTACTTTCAAAACCTGTCAAACCTATAAAGATACACTACATAGTGAAACTCGTAGTTCTTTCAGTAATTTTAATGCATCTCATATCATATCTTATCATATACTAGTGATATGACATTGTCTGGTTTGATGTGATTTGACATTGTCATATCACAGCAAACCAGCGACTCCATTTCCCAGAATGGACTCCATTTCCCATGGGCTGAGTATGCTCAGAACTCCCTACGTCATCTCACCCCGTTCCAGTGTGTCTTGGCTACCAGTTGCCTCTGTTTCCATGGAAGACCAACACCACCGACTCTCCGTCCATCATCAAGTAGTTCCAAAGGAGTGAACAAGTTTGGGAGAGCACACAACAATGCCTAGTGTAAGCTACACACACCTGCAAGCAAAAGGCTGATCGTCATCGCAGTGAACACCCCCAGTACTGACCAGGTGACAGTGTGGCTCTCAACCAAAGATCTCAAACAACCATACTCATGCAAAAAAATCATCCAAGGATACATTGGACCCTTCAAGATCAACAAACAGATCAATGAGGTCATGTACAAGCTGGACCTACCCAGATACAGCCGCATAGCTCCGTCATTCCATGTCTCGCGCCTCAAACCAGTCGTCCCTGGCCCACTAGCCATGGCGGTACCATTCGACTCCCCACCTGCTCCCTTGGACATCGACGGCCAGCCGGCCTACCTTGTAAAGAACATTCTTAACTCGAGGCACAGAAAGGGCAAGCTAGAATACCTTGTCAAATGTGAGGGTTATGGACTGGAGTAACAGTGCTGGGTTCTTTCTCAGGACATTCTAGACCCACGTCTATGCAGAGATTTTCATGCCCTACATCCAGAAAGGCCAGGTCCACGACCCGGGGTAGATCCAGAAAGAACTCTGATATGAGCCCTGTCATATCACAGCAAACCAGCGACTCCATTTCCCAGAATGCAGCACTAACTACAAACATGGCCAAAGAGGACTACAACCCCCCCCCCCCCCCCCTCCCCCCCCCCCCCCCCCCCCCCCACACACACACACACACACACACACACACACACACACACACACACACATTCACCTTCCCTGGAATTATAGTCACACACACCTGTTACCAATCTCACACACTGACTCCACATTACATAGAGACTGTTTGATCACAATGTCTTTGCTAAGTATACTCAATTCATTTCAATTTTATTTGTATAGCGCTTTTTACAATAGACATTGTCTCAAAGCAGCTTTACAGAAATATCAACATGGTATACAGATATTAAAGGTGTGAATTTATCCCAACTGGCGACGGTGGCAAGGAAAAACTCCCTAAGATGTTTTAAGAGGGAGAAACCTTGAGAGGAACCCGACTCAGAAGGGAACCCATACTCATCTGGGTAACAACAGATAGTGTGAAAAAGTTCATTATGGATTTATATGAAGTCTGTATGGCCTTAGGAGCAGCCGTCGTCCCAGCAGTCTGGAATTAGAGAAGATTTGAGCTCCATCCAGAGGCAGAAAGGATCTGGATCTCTAGTATCTCCATAAATTTGTGTGGGGCTCGGCAAAAAGAGAGAGGGAGAAAAAAGATTATTATGACTGCGAAGTAGTAGAACAGAATCTAGTCAGGGTAGGCTTGAGTAAGCAGATACGTTTTAAGCCTAGACTTAAACACTGAGACTGTGTCTGAGTCCCGAACACTAATTGGAAGACTGTTCCATAACTGTGGGGCTCTATAAGCGAAGGTTCTTCCCCCTGCTGTAGCCTTCACTATTCGAGGTACCGTGAAATAGCCTGCATCTTTTGATCTAAGTAGGCGTGGCGGATCATATAAAACCAAAAGGTCGCTTAGATATTGTGGCGTGAGACCGATTAGTGCTTTATAGGTTAATAAAAGTATTTTATAGTTAATGCGAGATTTTACTGGGAGCCAATGCAGTATTGATAATATTGGTGTGATATGGTTGTATCTTCTAGTTCTAGTTTGGACTCTAGCAGCTGCATTCTGGACTAACTGGAGCTTATTTATATTCCTACTGGACAGTAAGGCATTACAGTAATCTAATCTAGAGGTGACGAATGCATGAACTAGTATTTCCGCATCATGTAGTGACAATATGTTTCTTATCTTAGAAATATTTCTGAGATGAAAGAAAGCTATCCTAGTAATATTATCTACATGAGCATCAAATGATAGGCTGGAGTCAATAATCACTCCAAGGTCTTTAACTGCTGTACATGATGAAACAGAAAGACCATCCAGAGTAATCATGTGATCAGAAAGATTACCTCTAGCTACACGTGGGCCTAATAAATGTATTTCTGTTTTATCAGAATTAAGTAAAAAGAAGTTAGTTAACATCCAATGTCTAATGTCCTTTACACAATCCTCAACTTTACTAAGCTTCTGTCTGTCCTCTGGCTTCGCTGAAACATACAACTGTGTATCATCAGCATAACAGTGGAAGCTAATTCCATGTTTACGAATAATTTGTCTTAGGGGTAGCATATATAAAGTAAAGAGCAGTGGGCCTAAAACAGAACCCTGTGGAACTCCAAAAGTAACCTCAGTACGCATGGAGAAATCACCATTTACATCTACGAACTGATAACGATCGGTCAGATAAGACCTGAGTCAGGAGAGGACTATTCCCTTAATGCCAACAACATTTTCTAATCTATCAAGGAGAATAGTGTGATCTATAGTATCAAAAGCTGCACTAAGGTCGAGTAACACAAGCAAGGAGACACAACCCTGATCAGAGGTCAGTAGAAGGTCATTTATTACTTTAACTAACGCTGTCTCTGTGCTATGATGAGGTCTAAATCCTGACTGATACATTTCATGAATGTTATTCCTATCTAAGTATGAGCATAACTGCTTTGCTACAACCTTTTCTAAAATCTTAGAGATGAAGCGGAGATTTGATATTGGTCTATAGCTGGACAATTGAGATGGGTCAAGGTCAGGTTTTTTAATCAAGGGTTTAATAACTGCTAATTTAAGTGATTTAGGTACATAGCCAGTGCTTAGGGAAGAATTGATTATATTTAAAAGTGGTTAAATTACTCCTGGACAAATCTGTTTAAACAAACATGTAGGTACGGGATCTAGTATGCAAGTTGATGAATTGGCTGAAGAGATTAATGTAGCTAGTTCGGTCTCTCTAAGCAGAGCAAAACACTCTAAACTTTGATCTGATATTGCTACATTGTCATGTAATGGGTTTGTTACAGTACTGTCCGATTTTAATTTAATGGCCTGTATTTCACGTCTAATATTTTCAACCTTATCAATGAAAAATTTCATGAAATCTTCACTGCTATGTAATGATTGAGTGTTTCTCTCTGTAGTGGTGTTATTCCTAGTTAATTTTGCTACCGTGTTGAAAAGGAATCTAGAATTGTTTTTGTTATCTCCTATTAAGGTGGAGAAATAGATTTTTCTAGCATCGCCAAGAGATTTCCTATATTTCAATAGGCTCTCCTTCCATGCTGTTTGAAATATCACCAGTTTGGTTTGACGCCATTTACATTCTAATTGTCGAGATGTCTGTTTTAAGGTTCGCGTTTGATCGTTATACCAGGGTGCTAATTTTTACTCTCTAATTATTTTTCTTTTGAGTGGAACCACTCTATCTAGCGTTTAGCGGAGTGTTGACTCCAAGCTTTCAGTCGCCTGATCAAGTTCTATTGGATCTGACGGTGATCCAAATCTAACTGATGTTTCTGCAAGGTTATTTATGAAGCTCGGTGCAGTAGCTGATGTGTAGGTACGTTTTACGCGGTAGCGAGACGAGGTGCAAATATTACGATCAATATGTATTATGAACGAGATAAAATAATGGTCTGAGACAACTTCAGACTGCGGAAAAATTATAATATTTTCTATACTTAGTCCGTATGTTAGTATGAGGTCAAGAGTGTGACCACCATTATGAGTAGGCCCGATTACGTTCTGATTAATCCCTACTGAATCTAAGATGGACACAACTGCTCAGTTGACTTGTTCCCTGTCTATACCAAGCAGTGATATTGTGTTTGTTTGTGGATTTTCCCATTACCCTTTGGACTTGTAGCTTTTGGATTACTACCTAACCTGCACTTGCTTCTGTCCGTGCCTCTTTTACGTGACAGACATGATTATAAAAAGTTGGATTTATCCTAAAACTTGCCTCGGGTGTTGTCACTGTTTGTAGGAGTACCAGACCAGTAAAAAATAAAAGTTTTCCTACTAGGTTAGTTTGGTGTCAAGGGAAGGCACAACTAAGCTTTGGGTTTAGGTGCTACAATGCCATGCAAAATACATTATCTTTCCCTATGCCCTCCTCATATAATACACACCTTGTTTTCATGCTCAGCATGAGAGGATGTTACTGTTTCAGTTTCAACCCCTTTACTGCTTAAAAAAAATAAATAATCGGCTTATATCCATTTTCCCTCACATGACTGTGTGAGCTAGGATTTGGCAGAATTGAAAGTATGTATTGAATATATTTTCCTATGAACCCTGTCTGATTGGTCTCGTCTCCGTTCAAGATATAAAAGACCACTGTCTTTTTTTTTACAGATCTTCAGTTATGTAGTGGCAAAGCTCTCCAGGTGGATAATTAGTCAGGGCTACAACCCTGAATGCCCAGGCCAGGTTTCAGCACTGGTAGCTGTGCAAAATGTGATATATTTTAAAGAATGCATTTTACTTAATATTTTTTTCTCAATAATACATTTGTAATGCAAGTAACATACTTTTATTGATATCAGTAACTGTATTCAAATTATATACATTTAAAATGTAATGTGTTACATTAGTGTTATCAGAAAAAGTAATTAGAATACAGTAACGAGTTACTTTGTAACACATTATACCAAACTCTGCTCATGATACTAAATATATACTAGAGGCTAGAACATTGGAAGTAGCATCAGTACAAATTGACTGGAAAAATATTTGCTCAGCCTTTGACTTTCCCTTGACTGTGAACCAATTTTAGTAATCAGTGGAGGCAGAGCATTAGGATCATCAATGTAATTTAGGAGGAATATTTATATTGCATCAAATATGATGTGTGAACATAAACAAGATATTCAGATAAATGTAACTGAAAAATCAGTTTCATATGATGTTTCTCGCGCACGGTGGCTTAGTTCACCTCACACCTCCAGGGTCCGGGGTTCGATTCCCACCGGGGCCATGTGTGTGCGGAATTTGCATGTTCTCCCTGTGCTGCGGGGGTTTCCTCTGGGTCCTCCAGTTTCCTTCCCCAGTCCAAAGACATGCATGGTAGGCTGATTGGCGTGTCTAAATTGTCCGTAGTGTATGAATGGGTGTGTGAGTGTGTATGTGATTGTGCCCTGCGATGGACTGGCACCCTGTACAGGATGTACCCCACCTTGTGCCAGGGATTGGCTCCAGGTTCCCTGGTGACCCTGAAGAAGGAGTAAGCAGTAGAAGATGGATGGATGGATGGATGGATGATGTTTCTCACACATGTTGTGACGATACGGCCAGCAGATGGCACTGTGGCTCGTCTTCACATGAGTCACATGACTTTGTGATTTAAATGCCCGATCCATTACAGAATACTGAGCCTAACACGGAAGCAGCAGATCAAGTAGAAGATGAGTGCAGAGTTGGACCGAGTGTTCTGGGAGAAGCAAAGGACACTGGACGAAGCACTGACGCGGCTTACTCACCAGATCGCACAACAGAAACTGCTGCAGCGAGCCAGTCCATGCGCCGCGCCACGCCACCATCCGTGTCGTTCGGGGAGCGCAACCAACAGCTCAGTGAGGAACTTGCTCGGCTCAAGCGCATGATGGCTGAACAGAGACAGCTGCAAGCTGTGCTACGTGCCATGCCACCCCCCGCGCCCTTTACCACATCCCCGCCACTGGAGAACCACGCCGTGCAACACAGCCAGCAAAGTGGCCGGAACATCTGGGGCTTCCCACGGCAGGGGAGTTGCACCACGCCGCGCAGTCCCGAAGTGAAGGCTGGCCCAGAATTTTCTTGGCGTGGGGCAACGAGGACAGCAGAGCTCCAGCCTGAGGCCTACGGGGAGACCTCAGCTGTGGAGCTACCGCCTGAGGTCAACAGGGCATCCTCAGAGCTACAGCTTGAGGCCTACGGGGAGGTCTCAGCTGTGGAGCTCCCGCCTGGGGTCAACAGGGCGACCTCAGAGCTACAGCTTGAGGCCTACGGGGAGGTCTCAGCTATGGAGCTCCCGCCTGAGGGTAACATGGCGACCTCTGAGCTGCAGCTTGAGGCCTACGGGGAGGTCTCTGCAGGGGAGCTTCCAACAGTCGAGGAAGCTGTCCTGCTGTCCAGCCCAGCCGAGGAGGTCATCCCGCTGCCCTGCACAGCCGAGGAAGCTGTCCTACTGTCCAGCCCGGCCGAGGAGGCCGTCCCGCTGTCCAGACCCAGCCTTCCAGTACCAGAGCCGGAGGCGGCGCCCTGAATTCCAGAGCCATCGGGGGCGGTGCCCTGCGTTAGGCAGCGCCCTGCGTTCCAGAGCCACCAGGGGCGGCGCCCTGCATTCTCATGCCGCCGGGGGTGGTGCCCTGACTTTCAACCCCGGTGGGGGTACTGCTCCGCCCATCTGCTGTATGACAGAGGCTGCCTTACATTCTGTGGCAGCGAGAGACAATTCGTACAGGGGCCCAGGACCCCCGTTGGAGGGGGGTTCTTGGTGCTCCGAGAGGAGCACCGTTTGGAGGGGGCTTCTGTGATGATACAGCCAGCAGATGGCACTGTGGCTCGTCTTCGGATGAGTCACATGACTTTGTTTTGGTTCGCTCGCTTCCGGCTGAGCACTTATTGAAGTGACTTTTATTTGCCAAAGGTGTCAATGTTTTGAGTTTGATTATGTTTGGGATTTAAACACCTTGGTTACTGAGCACAGGGCTCAGTATTATTGGCTGTATTATTTGTGTCGGTCGTTTCCATGCCTTGAATTATCTCGTTGTATACCACGTTTCTCGTTTGCCGGCGAAGACCGCGTTTACTTTGGTTCTGAGTTTAGTGTTTAATAAAGACTTTTGATCTGCACCTGCATCCGC
This sequence comes from Ictalurus punctatus, assembly GCF_001660625.3. Classification (NCBI taxonomy): domain Eukaryota; kingdom Metazoa; phylum Chordata; class Actinopteri; order Siluriformes; family Ictaluridae; genus Ictalurus; species Ictalurus punctatus. The sequence continues at coordinate 25,245,346 of NC_071284.1, forward strand.
CTCCAGTCCCCGATCCATTACACATGTAAACAATGCATGTCTCATTTTCACTGTCTTCTTAAAATTTTGAGGATCAACTTAAATTGATCAGTGCTTATAAAATACTTTCAAATGATTAAGACTTCTTAACAAGACACCTGTCCATCGAAAAACAATACAGTCTATTCAACTAAGCACTTATAATCTTCACATAAATACTCCTATGGCTCTCTCTCTCTCTCTCTCTCTCTCACACACACACACACACACACACACACACACATATTTGAAGGCCTGTTTCTCTCTCCTGGAGAACACACCATGACCTTCCAAGTTACATAATTCCATTTATTTGGATGGCAATGAAATTAGGAAAGATCAGTCCATCCATACATATAAAGCACATTACATTAATGTAGCCAGTGGACCAAGACACTGCAGGGCCTCATTCCCACTGTATTGATCAGATGTTTAGTGAAATTCTTCCTCTGATGTGAACATGCTGACGTTACCCTACATACTGAGCCAGACATCCACCACATGAGAGAAAAGGATTTACTGCAGTTATGCATTGTTAGTAACCTGTTGTCCCATTTCATGTGAATTGCTATTTTTTTGCTAAAATGATATCATATTGTAAAAATATTAGACTCACTGAAACTCACTGAGTTATAGAAGCCTAAATTCAGCTCTTTGCTTGGATTGGATTCTGCTTCATTTTTAACTAGTTGCCAAATGAATTAAAAATTGTATATGTATCTTTTAATAAGCAATAATAAACAGTTAATATTTTATATTATTCAAAGTGAGTTACAATTAGTGTAAGTCCTTAAGGTTTAAGGTCCTTACTCAAAGGCATACCAGTGGCTCTTTGGAAGAGCTAGGATTTGAGCTCACAAACTTCTTATCCTGTTGCTGTCTGCTGGATTACGCTTACAATGTTTGCTTAGCAGGGCATAGCAGTTAGGTTTGTGGATGCACTGAGTCTGCACTGGATGATTTGAGAGATGAGCCAGAAGGATGATGATCTTGAAGCAATACTATAACGCTTTGAAATGCACTAAGCCTTTGAGGAGGCGACACCCCTAGTGGAATGAACCCTTGTGCCTAGAGGCATAGCGAGACTGCACAACTCCTAAGCAATAGAGATTGCTTCCACTATCCAATTAGAGATCCGCTGCTTCGACACCGCATCACCTCTACTGTCGCCACCAAAGCAGACCAGCAGCTGCTCAAACTTACACCACTGGCTGGAGCAATGGACGTAAGTACAGAGAGCCCTTACTGGACACAGTCAGTGCAATTTCTCTTGTACCGGTGTGAGGAACAGAGGAGGGCAGAAAGTCTGCAACACTACTGGCTGGGCAGTAGATGTAGGCACTCTAGGATTATAATCTGGCCTAGGATACAGGAAACCCTTGACTAATCCAGGAGAAAAGTCAAAGCTGGAAGGGGCAACAGAGAGAGCTTGTAGCTCTCCTACTCATGGTGATCTCTCAATTGAAGAAGAAAGAATATCAGTGCTAGAAACACGGCGTTCATTTCCAGGCAAATTATAGGCCACTCCAGATGCGGGCCGCTCCAGAGACCATGAGCTGGACAGCCATCTAAGACTGCACCCCAGCGTGTGAGGGAGGTGTCTGTCATTACCGTCTTGTGATAAGGAGACACTCCTAGAGTGTAACCCAAGGCTAGAAACCAGGGACACCTCCAAATTCCCCGAGCATCGCCGCGTGACACTGATTACTCTCAGAGGTTTCATCCTCTGACAAAACTCCCAACTTTTCAGCTACCACTGAAATGATCTCTTGTGTAATAAACCCAATGGTATGACGTTGGCTGCTGCTGCCATAAGCCCCAACAGTCTCTCATAGAGACTGGAGGGGATGCTGAGATCCAGCTTTTCCTGCTCAATGTTGACAGGATTGACCTTAGACATGTTGGGGATAGAAAGGCCCTTATCGTAGTAGAATCCTTATAACCTCTAGAAAAGTTGACCTCTGCACTGGAGAGAGCATACTTTTCTGAGGTTAGACCTGAGCCCAAAGCTCTTCATGTAGGCGAGAACATCATCTCAATGTTGAATCCCCAGTTCCCTGGACCGTGCTAGAATTAACCAGTCATTCAGGCAGTTTATTACATGGATGCCCTGGAGTCGCAATGGAGTCAGAATGACATCCATGCACTTTGTGAAGGTGTGAGGTGATAAAGCTAGCCCAAAGGGAAAAACACGATATTGGTATGTGCTGCCTCCAAATGCAAACCTCAGGAACTTCCTGTGACTGGGCAATATTTCTATGCTGAAATTTGCACCTTTTAGATCTATCATCACAAACCAGTCCTCAAACTGAATCTGTGAAACGATAAGTTTGTGCGTCCGCATCTTGAACCTGTATGTCCAAAGAGTACAGTTCAAATGATGCAGATCTAAAATTGGCTACATACTCCTATCTTTTTTGCATACCAGGAAATAACGGCAGTAAAAACCTCCCTTCCTCAGGGTACAGGGTATATGTTCTATGGCCCCTTTGTCCAAGAAGGATCTTACATCCTGTGCTAACTTCGGGCTCTACGCTGTGCTGACTACTGTAGTGACCACATCTCTGAACCGGGGGGGGTCGAGTTCTGAACTGGACCCAGTAACCCTTTTCTATGGTAGACAGAACCCATGGACACACATTTGGCAGTAGTTTCCACACTGCCATATGGCCTTTTAGTCATATTAACTTTTCCACATCCATCAGATTTTTGTTACAGCTCACTAACCAGAGAACACTGAAAACTTGGGACAGCCTTGGCTAGGGGAGGCCCTACAGTAGTACTGTGGACTAACTGCCCTAACAACCTCATGTCCCCTGATACGTCCTTCCACGGCCCCTTAGGACCGCTCTTCCTTTGTCTGCTTGGCCTTCATGACAGTTCTCAGATCAGTCCTAGTAGCAGACTGCAACTGTGGCAGGCCAATTCCCATGGCTGTCTGCGGAGGAAGGCAGGCCGCCACACTCGCCTTCTGTGCCTCCGTCATACTAGCACTGGTGACCTCGACACAATAGGGAAGGACCTGTCTGAATGCCGCCATATGTTGAGCTCACTCAGCAGGTCTGTCTGGTAGGCCTGCAACACTGCCATCACATTCAGTGACCTACAAGCAAGACCCACTACTTCATAGACCTTGTCCACCAATGCCGCGGTGGCCTTACATGGCTTGGATGGCAAAGGCGGCCCTCCTAAATTACATTTCGTCAATAGAGAGAGTTAGCTCTCAAGCACCTCCTCCACCTTCAGCATGGCTAAATGGCCATGCCGTTCATTTCCCACGGTGACTTAATAATCAGACATCGTGTTGTTATAAATATGGCTTATGTAAGGTTTTTCCAAGAAGCGTGATATTTTGTCATTCACTTCTGGGAAAAACGGGAGTTTTCTGCAGTGCGAGGGAGATTTGAAGGAGCTCATCCACCTCCTCTTCCAGATCCATACAAGATCCCCAGGACCTGAACCGGCTGGTTGTCCCTTTGAAAGGGAACACAAATTTTTGTACGTATTAAGATAGAATTTAGGTTTACTTTTAAGATAATTTAATAGTCATTAAGGCCTTAAACTTGTACAGTGTAATTTTAGACAAATTAACATGTTCAGACATGAAGTTATATGCATACAGTCTCAGCCAATACATGACACAAAATGTATATGTAATATGTTCTTATTTAGTGTGCAAAATGCCTGTTCCTGACATTTATTACTTCCTGTTATGCTTGTTTCATTCAGCTTTTAGTTTTGGTGTATGTTATGCAAAAAGTATGTAATATAGTGTAGAGCTAAAATATAAAGGTTTTATTACTTAGTCAACTGCTCTCCTATAACCAAAGATGGGATTAGGTGCAGCCAAAGGTTAAATGTGTGTTTTAGTTTATGATTTAAATATCTGACTCCATTTAATTAATTATCTGAGAGATCATAATTATATTTATATTGACATTTGATTATCCTATTTATGCATTTACTTAGATTGTGCTCATTCATTCTAGATCTTAATGGTGATTTGAACTGCTGCTGAGGGAATGAGACCATATTTCCAGATGCACTGAGACCTTTTGATTGAGTCTCAACTGTATAACAAACTTTAAACGTACTGTATAATGTAATGCCTAATATATAGACCTTGGGTGAGTTTAAGGTGGTCTCAATACAGAGAGAGAGACAGAACGGTGGGGGGAGAGAGAGAAAGAAGGAAGCAATATTGTGAGGTGTGATCTTCCAGTCTCCACTCAGTGTGATGTGTTATCTCGAATGAAGATGCTAATTCTGTGGGAGAGATTTCAAGTGTTAATTCTCGTAATAGTCCTTTGTCCGCAGAGAGCTGTTCTCTCCAGGTTCAGATAGCTTGGCACCAGCCTTACAATTTGCCAATTTGCCATGTCGAAATTCTGTGTGCGTTTAATAAAAATGTAATCCTTAGTTTAACATCTGCAAGTTAGAAAGGAGTTGAGGAAAACTTCAGGAACTTGCTGAAACACAGAGAACAATACTGTATATATAAAATAAATATTACAAAAAAAGCTGGTCTTGGCTGAGAAGACATGCTTTCCTTTATTTAGCAGCAGAACTGTTTTCCTTCTCTGCTAACTTCTTTAGCCAGCTGCTCTCTGCAGTCAATAACACTTCATGTCTTGACTTTCTTTTCTTCAGATCAGAGAACCCCACTTCCTCCATGTCATCTCTGCCCTCTTGTTCACTCTTCATTCTTTACTCCATCCCACTTGCAAACATTTTGCTAATAAAACCAAAATCTGTAAGCTTATGTTACATGTCAGTACAATAATAATAACTTTTAAAAACTGAAGAGGGAAAGAGAGCGAGAGAGTGTGAACGGTGTTTAAGTTAAGCAACCATTTGAAGGAGGTTTTTCATTTCCTTCTTCCTTCATTTTTTTCCCCAAATGCATTTTACATAATTTAAATGGTTTCTCTCAAGCTCCTCATTGCCTCAAGAGATTTTGAACTCTATATTCAAGAGTTTATCATTGTTCTAAGTGCTCAGACTAGCAAATACTACCTCATGTTTAATGCATGATGCTATGATTTTGCTATCTACTGTTATCAAATAAATCTGATATGAGTAATCTGACATGGCAGTCATAAAGAGCCTGAACTGCTGCCAATACTCACATAACTTTTATTTCCCACATCAAACAAATATTTTAAAAAATATTCCACTTATTTCTGTAACAAAAACACCTCTATACCACTTCAAGGCATTTCCTGAAATTCAGGTCGATTTTAGAGTGCTTAGTAAAGCTGGTTTCACACTGTTCTTGGCATATGCTGTGTTTGCCAGTCTGGTGTACACAATTCTATAAAAAACATGCCAGGCTCGGTGAAACAGTGGGATTGTCACTCTGGAGAATGGAGAAAGTGTCTTGAGCATTAGTAAATGTGCTAGAAATCTTGCTTGGACCAAAAATAAAGAGTCACAAATCTCCATTTGTCAGATTTATTTGCAGAACTTCTCTAGGAATACCCTTTTTCCTTAATGTTTATAATAATCTGATGACCAGTACAGATATTTGTGTTATAATTATGTAATCAGTGAAGGAAAATATAGAAATGGATGCAGTGAAATGCATTGTAGGCACACTGTGATGTGCAACAGTTTTTCTTTCGCTTTTTCTGACTGATATTGTGTTATTGACTTCATGTAGACATAGTGAATATTGTACATAATGAATATCTGAATAGTGATTTCAGTATTAATATACTGGTGGCTCAAAAATGTATTTGAATTCCAGTGTACACCTCTAGTCTGTACCCACAACTTATATACAGTATGCTAGTTTGCTGGCAGATGTGCTCAAAGTCCCATAGATGCTTTGCATAATCTATTAAGAAAATCAAGACTCCTGAAGTCCCACAGTCGATTAGTGACCAAAAATAATGGGTTTTTGGAATGATCATGAACATGTCTGTTTTAGTGTCACACAATCGCTAACCATTATATGAACAAGTATTGCAATTGTCAACAGATGGACTAGCCAACAAAACAATACCCAGACTGCCAACAATTTCATTTAGGAGCTGCTGTTCACCTTTTTTGTACATTTACAGAGGCAAACAAGTCTAAATGCATGAGCTATAAACTGTTAACTATGGGTTATTATCTGTTATCTAGTAATAAATTATATATATATATATATATATATATATATATATATATATATATATATATATATATATATATATATATATATCATAATGAATGATAATGATAAATATGAAGTAAATATGAAGTAGCAAAAAACAGTTACAATTTAATTTTGATCATTTATAATATTTATTACTTGGGCTTGACCTACATTTAAGCTGCCTGTTTCCGTGGCGAGATTTTTGTTTACTACCCCAATTCCGAAAAAGTTGGCACAGTATGGAAAATGCTAATAATTAACAAAGATGAGTGATTTCTAAATGTACTTTGACCTGTAAAAAAACAAACATTTGAAGACAAGGTATTTGATGTTTTACCTATTCAGGTGCATAGTTTTTGGAACATAAATGTTTATTTCGAAATTGCTGCATGCAACACATTCCAAAAAAGTTGGGACAGGGACAATTTTGGACTAATAGTGATGTGACAACTTGAAATAAGAAGGTGATGAGAAACAGGTGAGGCAATCGTCTAATCATAGTATATAAGAAGCCTCCAAAAAAGGCCTAGTCCTTCAAGAGCAAGGATGGGTCAAGGCTCGCCAATCTGCCAACAGATGCATCAGCAAATAATCCAACACTTTGAGAACAACATTCCCCAAAGACAAATCGGTAGGATTTTGGGCATTTTACCTTCTACAGTGCAGAATATAATTAAAAGAGTCAAGGAATCCGGTCAAATCTCTGTGCGTAAAGGGCAAGGCCGAAAACCACTTCTGAATGCGCATGATCTCAGATCCCTCAGACGTCACTGTCTTAAAAACCCACCATAAGTCTGTAATGGATATCCTGACATGGGCTTGGGAATACGTTGGTAAACCTTTGTCAGTCAACATCATGCACCACTGTATCCATGGATGCAAGTTAAGGCTTTACTTAAGGCTTTAAAGAAGCCATACATCAACACTGTCCAGAAGCTCCGCTGACTTCTCTGGACTCGGTCTCATCTGAGATGGACAGTAGCCCAGTGGAATCGTCTTTTGTGGTTCATAGAAACAGAGCAATGAATCATTAGAGGAAAAATTATTTTTTTTTAAAAGTGTGCATAGACATAAATGCTTTTCATTTCATTTAATTTTCAAATGATGCTTCATATATGGCCACTGGCCAAGAGTTGGCCAACTGGCTTGAGGCTTGTAACTCTCTGGGGCAGACACTTTTGACTGGTGGTAATCCACAAAGAAACTGTCAATGATCCCCTGTCGACAGTGTGTTTAGTAACCACTGATCTGTGGTTCTTATCGTCCTCCAATGCTTTAATTACATAGGAGTAATCCAGCCCACCATCAACTCCTCCATAGTTTCAAAAATAGTTGCTGGACTTCTCCAGCTATTCTGGTGAATCGTGCTTTGGTGGATTGACCAGTATTTATTATTATTATTATTATTATTATTATTATTATTAGTAGTAGTAGTAGTAGTAGTAGTAGTAGTAGTATTTACTTTTTTCTTTTTTTATCCTACCTTTGCATTCTAGTCTGCTGCAGATTTACAAATGTGGCCTGTGCTGTATTCTGCATACAGTAACCCCTTTCATCCACCATTATGGTCTTTGAAACTCACTCTGAAATAATGTGACCATGGGTAAAGGCACCATTATCCTGCTGTCCCATATGCTTAGTCTGCATTTCAACCAAGTACAGGAGATCATCCAGTTCTTCCTGAACCTCTGTCCCAAAGACCTGGCCAGACACCAGAAGCAGCTAGTTGCCAATAGAGTTTGTGCAAGCCGCACTTGCCATCTCATTAGTGTCAGCAGACCCAGTGATTTTCCCTTGTCCCATTATTGTGGCTACTGTTGTTTGTAGTGCTGCCTATATGATCTCTGTTCCCAATTAATTTCCTGTCATGGGGTGCTTTCACATATGCAGCATTTAGTCTATTTGAATAGAAATCTACCATGTTTTTCTCCATGGTGGTTTGTTTGGGCAGGTTAGAACATACTCAGATACAGACCAAAATAGCCATTCTGGTTATAAGTGAACTCTAGCAATCTGATTACAGACAGATGGCAATTCAACCCTGCATCAATCCAGCTGCAGGAAGTGGATCAAACAGATTGTATATTTTTGGTTGTGGGGAGCATTTTCTTTAAAGTGCAAGCTACTAAATTGACCCATGACATATAAACTGAGCTGACGGACAGAGCTGTTGTGCTGCAGAAATGCCATGCATTCTAGATTATTGAGATTGATGAACAAAAAGAGAAAATAAATGCTGGATGAAATACATAGAATGTTTAAACTAGTTATTTATATACTGATCAAATTATGTATTTAGTGCCAGCAAAGTTTTCTCTTTTTAAAATGATTTTATGCAACCTTATGAAGATTTTTGAGTATCTCTTAGTGTACTGAATCCACTTCTTCTGCTCCTTCGCAAGACAAGAATAGGAAAGAGGACAATGATGATGTAGCAGGAGCCTTTTATAAGCTACAAATGTGAAATCATGGTTATAGCCACAAGATGGCTATTAGTACTCAGCTAAGAAACAAGCAAAGTAAGAAAACTCCAATAGTTCTTGAAGGAAACCACCTTGGTCAACTGGAATATAACCCTAACCCTTAGGGAATATAACCTTAACCCTTAGGGAATATATACCCTAACCCCTAACCCTAACCCTAAGTTCTATTATTAAAATGTCAATTTGTAAATTTTAGGGCCTTCTGCTGCCCTAAAATAAAATGAGGCAGTTTAAGAATTACACACACACAAAAATAATTCTGGTATATTAAAGTAAATGTGACTAGTAAAACTAATGATTTCTTTCTTCAAGCAGTCAGAATATAGGGAAGTGCATCTTATAACATATTTTGATGTTTCTCATCAAAACCGGCAACCTTTTTAATTACTATCCCTTGAATAAATTTGAGGTCGCGTGTACCAGGGGAGCCCTACTACTGTAACAAGCACTTAAACTAACGTAAAACTTCCTGTTCCGTCTAAAAAGTGAAATTAGAAGTATCCTTACTTCTTCTCTTTTTTCAATTCCAATTCTTTTTTAAAGTCATCTTCTTATGGATTGTATAATTAATGTATTCTTTCAGGGATGCTTGCTCACATTGTCATCGTGTGTGTGTGTGTGTGTGTGTGTGTGTGTGTGTGTGTGTGTGTGTGTGTGTGTGTGTGTGTATGCATGTATATGTGTATGTGCATGTGTGTGTGTGTGTGTGTGTGTGTGTGTGTGTGTGTGTGTGTGTGTGTGTGTGTGTCTTATTCAATGACAATGGCTGTCATCTAGTTCACATTCTGATGCTGGGACGCGTCTCAAACAGAAAACTGGCCACTAGATCATAGGGTGGACTTCCATTAGTGCAAATCAAATTAAGCCCTGCATGCCAATCTCATTTCTCTCTGTGCCTCTTTTTAAAATTCCAAGTCTGAAGATGAGAGAAGGAATGTGTGTGTGTGTGTGTGTGTGTGTGTGTGTGTGTGTGTGTGTGTGTGTGTGTGTGTGTGTGTGTGTGTATGTGTGCATGTGTGTATGTGTGTGCCTCAGTGGTGTTTTGATGATGTCCAAGTAGGAGAAATCTGAGCTCTTAAACACCTACTAGATGAAAACTGTGTGAGAAAAATTGAAAGACGGATGACAGATGAAGAACTACAGGACAGGTACCTGTAGCACCAGATCTCTTATCATGACATACACTCCCATGATGCTCATGCTCTCACACAAAAAATAATTCACCCCAAAAAAAATAATTCACCCATCATCAGAGCTGTTTGACCTCCAGCATTATTTGTAGCATTTCTAGGCATGCAATATTAGTCTATTCCATCCATCATTTTATCAGTCAGAGAAAGTGGATGCTAGGGACTTTTTTTTTATTATTTCTTTCCTCTCATTGGTATCATATAATGATTGCAGCTCTCACAGTCTCAGTTCATGTTGCAATTTAATTTCAACCTCGAAATGATGAGACCATTTTAACCTACTATCTGTTTCTCCATCTTTCTTTCTTTAATCTCTGTCTCTTTGCAGATGCAAAACTACAGGCCAAACATAGACCCGCTGATAATATTCTCCTCTCTCCTTTTACTCTTTCTCTTTTCATGTCAGTTTCTTATCTTTATTTGTCACATTTCTCTCTTTCTTCTCTCATCTTAAATTCATGAGCCCTTTATTGGCATGATTATATCAAGTACAGCATTGCAAAATATTGTATAACAAAAAATAAATCAATAATAATAATAATAATAATAATAATAATAATAATAATAATAATAAAAATAATTCTCCATCAGAATCTTCAGAAACTACTTTGTCCTGCACAGAGTCACAGCAGAACTGGAGCCTAAAGCAAGAAGAGTTGGCACAAGGCAGGAGAATTCACCCCCTTGTGGGCCATGACAGGACACCATGCCTCACTCATTCATTCCTAGGGACAAAATAGTCTAGCCATTCTACCTACCTGCATGTTTTTGTACAGTGGATAGAAGCTGGAGAACTCAGAGGAATCCAGGGACCCTGGAGCTGTGAGGTAGCAAACCTACCTGCTGCACCTCCATGCCACATGGGCCAGCTGGAAAACTCAGATGAAACCCACACAAACACAGGCAGAGCATGTGAAACACCGCACAGATAATTCCCAAGCTTAGGACTGATCCAGGGACCCTGGAGCTATAAGATGGCAACATTACCCGGTGCACCACCATGACACCCAGGCTCTCTAACTCTAAGCTAAATTTAAAATGAAATCGAGTGCCACCACTTGGTTGTTTACCTTTGCTGTAGTGAACTGTTTGGGGAAAAGCCATAGAAACATGGAAATTCACTTATATAGTATTCTCTTATCAAAGTAGAATCATGGTAATGATTAAAATGTTTGATGTAAAATTCAAACTAATGTGTGTCTGGCTGAACAAAATTAAAATATAGTAAAAATAAAATAAAACAAATAAAAAAAATTATAAATAAAAATGTTAACAAATCTGTCTGCAAGTTTACCCACAAGGCTTAAACATTTAAATAAGTCAAAGGGAAAAGCTATCCTATGCTAAGTTACTTTATCTATTTTGTTTAAGTCTTGCTAATTCCCTGAATTGTGGTTAAGAGCATTAAAAGCTTAAAAAAAAACTCACCCCAAAATGTAAAATATTGTTTGATTGTTTTTTGGCCAGGAGTGTATAACAACAATGTAATGAGAAATAGGACTCAAATTATGACTAACAGAAAAAAGGTGTTCAGAGATGATGCCACATACACTACTGTAAATAAACTTTTAATTAACCTTTCCTGTTGTTTAGGTCATCAGGTTTACTGGTGAAGGACATTGGATTTTATCTGTTGGTTAAGCCATCTGTCTTGGTGCTTTGTTTACCTTAGCATTAGGAAACACATAGTTCATCTAGATTGGAGTAGGTGTGAAATGGAATTAGGTCAGAAAAAGGTGTTCTCAGAGTCTGTTACTTTTATGATGTAAAATGAAAGTGGTCCAGGATAGGGTTTTTTTTTTCTCAACCTGCTCGCGGCATTCAGGAAAGTTGAATTATGGCTTTTTTGCAACTTCTTGGCCAGATGGCCCATCTAACAAAGACCGGTAGGGTTACTCAATGGTGTGTTTGCTTAACCATAACCCAGACTAGCTAGTACCAATCTTGACTGAGTCTTTGACTTATGGTTTGGATGAGCTGAGGATTGTAGTTTTGGGCCCCTAAGTAGAATGTGGCTCATTTTTTTTAATCTCTCCCTGTTACCATCTTTGATGACGGTTCACCCTGAGATCATACAACAGTCAAGACTAATTCTTTAACTTTAGAGAATGCCTATTTAGGTGTTTGCTAGTTTGCTTACTTGTATAACACCCAGGTATGTCTATACTACCTGTAGGTCAGACTTCTTCTAGCTTGATGTGCAGCATCAAAAATTCAGCTCAGATGAACACAAATTAATGCATTTGTTGTATTAGTTTAAACATATGAGGGTTTCATGAAAGGGAGGACCAGGATTCATGCAACCATCATATAAGCGTCAGTCAGCAGTAGACAGAGAGAGATCATGTGGTAGTTTGTAAAACTACTACATTAGTCAAGAGGTGACTCATGGCATGAACAAAGATTCTGGAAATCATCTAGTACAAAGATTCAGGAAATCTATATGCTTTGGTTGAGTTCAAACCAAGCAACTGCAAAAGGAGGTGGGGGTGGGGGAAGGGTGGTGACTGGGAACAGTTTGTGGTTTGTTTACTGATGAAGCATTTGTTTTGCCAGCTTTTACGTGTTTAAAAATTAAAGGAATTTGACTGATTTAGAAAAAGATAGCGTGAACATTTTAGGGGGACTAAGATGATTTATAAAGAGCTTAAGTCTTCCCAAATTGCTTGAGGCTGGTGCCCATCTTCAGCTTCCAGGGGCTTAGCATTTAGACACATAAGCATGAGTTTTGCAGCATGGCTCCTTTAGACACTTGGTGTATAATGAAAAAATATAAGAAATCTATCCCAAATGATGGAAAACCACCAAATGAAACCCAGCTAACTTAGCAAACACAACAGTAAATATCACATGCTATAAAAGGAAAAGAACACTCAACCACGCATATGAGAGTCACAGGCCCGTACAGTAGTTTAAAGTAGTTTTTTTTTTTTTTTTTTAAATATAGAAAACATTTAATTTTACTATTTCACTATGATCCACTAGGGTTTAAATGTATTGTGAGATGTGTGTGTGTGTGTGGGGGGGGGGGATAAATTAATTAATTAATTACTTAAGCACTTAGGTGCAAAGTGTTATTTTTATGGGACTTTGGAAGACTGGACTTGAACAGATTTTTTTCTTTGAAGCCCTTGAACGCCACCTCACAATCCTCAGTCGAGCTGATTGGGTTCTTTACAGTCTTCACCAGCAAATTGGTTAAAGGCGTGGTGATTGAGTCAAAGTTGTGTATGAATCTCCTGTACTATCCCACGGGTCCCAGGAAGGATCTCACCTCCTTTGGTCTTGGCCTTGGGCTTCATCGAATCGCATCTACCTTGTTGACTTGTGGTCAAAGTTTGCCATTACCCAGGTGGTACCCCAGAGAACCGGTCTCCTGCTGCGCCCATTTGCATTTTGCTACATTAAATGTCAATCCTTCCTTCTGGATTCTCTCAAGTGTCTGCTATAGGTGTTCAAGATGGTCTGTCCAAGTGTTATTCTGGATAATGACATTATCCAGATAGGCAGCAGACCATGCCTCGCACCTCTGGAGCACTCGAGCCATCAGCCATCAGGAACGTGGCTGGTGCCCCTTGCAGGCCAAAGGGTAGGACTGTGAATTGGTACAGGCTCAAAGGGCTCTTAAACGCAGTGTAAGATATTGAGGCAGGATCGAGGGGCACCTGCCAGTATCCCTTGCACAGGCCCAGAATGGTGATAAACTGGGCCTGACTGATTTTCTCCAGCAGGTCATCAATTCTCGGCATCAGGTAGGCATTGCAAGTCGCTTTGGATAAAAGCGTCTGCTAAATGAATAAATGTAAATGTAAAGCAAACTTCGACTGGCCATTGAACACACACCTAGGTACCCCATCACACATAAACATGGTTTAACCAGCTTTTGGCAGCACTGTGCCGGCGTGGTGCAGAACTGACGGGATAAATGTCCACCGACTACGAGCACTCGGTTTGGCCACTGTCACAGCTTCCACCATCCGAAAGACTGACTAAACTAGACGAAATACCACACAGGTAACACAAATAGCCATTCAACAATGTGTGAAAATGTGTGATTCATGTAATCAGAGGGGAAATGTAATATGAAAGTGATTAGTCCAAGCGCTGCGAAATCAGTGTGTGCACCCGCATCTCGAATAGCAGATAATGGCAGGGGGATGTATGAAAACGTGGCATGGGTGTGTATGTGTGAGTAAATGTCAGTGCCGATTAGCAAACAGGTATGGTCAGAACCACACACATCCACACACACACACACACACACACACACCTGCTCATTCATGTAATTATCCAATTATCCCACCTTAAGTGGACATTTGAAGATTATAAAAATGAACAGGTGACGTTGTTCCAATCTTCAGTTGTATCTCCATTTTGTGACCCTGGGCCCACTGTAATCTCCTGTTCTTGGCTGACAGGATTGAAACTGGATGAGGTCTTCTGCAGTGGTGTAGCCATAAAAACAAAGTGCTTTACTATTACCCAGGTCTTGTGATACATCACAATATAGCACAAAGCATCATATTTTTTTCACATATTACACCAAGATTGCACCAAATTCTGAAATAGATTTACTGTTTAAATGTAACAAAAGTGCAAATGTAATTAAATGACAATTGACACCAATTAAGGAATAGCATAAGCCATTAATTTCAATATAAATGTTTTATATTTATTTGTAACTTTGCCAACACAGTATGCCAGTGTGAATATTTAACTATGGATTATTGTTAATCGGTTGTGGAGAAAGATAAGCCCATAACGGAAATCTGATGAAAAATACCTTAATTTAAATGTAGATGTATAGACACCCCAGGTAAGAAAGTGAACGCCACCTTTGGTAAGTTGTGTATTTGATGGGTAAGTTAGGGCATTTGATGCTGAAGATTTGATTTCTTTTCTTTTCTTTTCCTGTTAGTTAGGTTAGAGGATTAATTACAAGCTATAGCTGAGTTTTGTTTTGTTCTTTTCTTTTCTTTGGCATCACTTGCGTCCCTTTTCTCTTTGCTTTAATTATTTAGCTTATATTGTTTTTGAATTGTAAATATTTTTGTATTTTTCTTTGCTTATTTTCATTATTATTATTATTATTATTATTATTATTATTATTATTATTATTATTACTACTACTACTACTATCAACAGATCTTTGTACATTTATTTTCAGTTATGTATAATAAATGACTCTTCTTTTTCATTATTTCATTTAGTGTTGTCTCTTGCCACCACCATCACTCCAAATTTTATCATAATCTCAATGTTACCTCTTCTAACCCTAGACCAAAGTAAGAGGTCGTAACAACATCATATATGTGTGTATGGCCCTAAATGCATAACTGGTGTTCTGCTGTTGTCCATCTGCCTCAAGTTTTCATGTGTTGTGCATTTTGAGATGCTTTTCTGGTCAATACTTTTGTAAAGAATGGCTATTTGAGTTACCATAGCCTTCCTGTCAGCTTAAACCAGAATGGCTACTCTCCTCTGCACTCTCCTAATCCTGTTTTTTGCACCATTTTCACTAATTTCTAGGGACTGTTGGGCTTAAACATCCTAGGAGGTCAAAAGTTTCTGAAATACTCAAAACATCCCATCTGGCACTGGTAACCATGCCACTGTTAATGTCACTGAGATCACATTTTCCCTATTCTGATATTTGACGTGAACATTAACGGGAGCTCTTGACCTGTATCTACAGATGTATCCATTAAAAATGCGCAAGAAAGAGATTCTGCAGTACACTGCAGTACGTCACTCACTCAGTCAGTGCTGGCGAGACCAGGCCATTAGGTGACAGTCGTGCCACACTCTTTGAGCAAGCAAACTGATTTCTAAAGGTGTAGTGAATGTGACATTACATTACATCGAACATTTAAATGAATTACCTCATCTTGATTGACAATATGTTAGTTAAAATCTAAGGCTCTGATATTTGACCACTATTTGATTGTAGTGTCAATGTTATAGTGACGGTAATTTCATAATTTCTTTGAACAATAATGGAGGCTAGCTGGTACATCGCTCCCCTGGCCTCTAGTGTGTCCACCTCCCATACCAGAGGATGCTGGTTCGAGCCCCGGTCTGAGCAGGTAGACCGGCTACAAGAGCATGTTTCAAAAAAAAAGTTGTAGCATTATGAGATTGGGGTTATAATATATTGAGAATAGAGTCATAGCATTATGAAAACATAGTATCATTTTGAGAATAACATACATTAATGCTAGAAAAACAGCATGATTATCACAATGATAAAAAGCTGAGCCAGCAACTTAATCAATGCAAGAAATTGATGTCAAGGATTTATTTAGCTAAATCAGACATCAGGACTGGGTTCAGCAAAAATGAAATTATTTGTGTTTTTGACAAAGAATCTGACGAAGGGGATTTACCACTACTGATACCTCTCAGGGACTTCTGACCCCACTCACATAGCTCAACTTGATAATGCAGTTCATAATCACTGTGAAAAATTTTTGAGATACATGTTCGAATCTAATGACAACAGGAAATATTATATAGGTTTTTTTCTGAATTTGCGTAATCAGACCACAGTTTACAATTAATGGACAGTGAAATATTGAGTCAAATTTCATTTGGTGCAGGCTTTTCTGGATAGGTTATTTCATAGCTTTGTTTAGCAATTATTTGATGATAAAGACAAAACTTTTGACTGGCAGTTTACTTTCAAAATGACAACTTTATCTTCATTAAATGAACGTTGTTCTTTTGACTAATGCAGAAAATGTTTGTAAAATAAACCATGTCAGTAGCAGAAATAAACAACGACATTTTAGGCTTCCAATAAAAACAGATGATGATATTTATGATATCCACATAAGAGAGGGAACACTTATTACGTGAGATTCAGTTTGGCACTGGCGAGAGCACTTGAGTCCATGCACCACCTGGTGATTATTCTGGGAAGTGTAACAAATGTATTTAATTCTAAGAAACTGGTCTGTCTAGCTCTGTGGAATTCTGCGTGATGGGCTTCCTGCATTAAAAAATGTAAATTTTTTAAGGTCAAATCTGTACATTATTTCTATATTTCTGCACTAACATGACTAAAAGTGCTAAAATTAGACAAAGAGAACCCAATTAAACAAATCAGACAAAAATGTTTGGTCATTTACTTATTAAGGAAAATTATCCATTATTACATATCTTTAATTTGCAAAAGTATGTGAACTTTTGCTTTTAGTATCTGATGTGACCCCCTTGTGCAGCAATAACTGCAACTAAACATTTCCGGTAACTGTTGATCAGTCCTGCACGTCAGTTTGGAGGAATTTTAGCCCGTTCCTCAGTACATAAAAGATAAAACTCTAGGATATTTTGAGTTTCCTCAATGAACTGCTTACTTCAGGTCTTTCCACAATATTTCTATTGGATTAATGGTCAGGACTTTGTTTTGGCCATTCCAAAACATTCACTTTATTCTACTTTAACAATTCTTTGGTAGAACGAGACCCTATGCTTAGGGTTGTTGACTTGCTGCATGACACACTTTCTCTTGAGTTTCAGATAACAGACAGATTACTTGAAATTTTTATTTAGAATTCACTGGTATACTTCAGAATTCATTGTTCCATCAATGATGGCAAGCAGTCCTAGCTGAGATGCAGCAAAACAGACCCAAACCATGATACTTCCATGACTGTGCTTTAAAGCTGGGATAAGGTTCTTATGCTGGAATGCAGTGACAAACATAATGCTTCTCATTTCAACCCAAAAAGTTTATTTTGGCTTATCCATCCACAAAACATTTTTCTAATAGCCTTCTGCTTGACCACATGATCTTTAGCAAATGCAGGCAGGCAGCAATGCACTTTTTCAGGGACTATCTTCTTGCAACCCTGCCATGCACATCATTGTTGTTCAGTGTTCCTCTGGTGGTTGACTCATGGACATTAACATTAGCCAATGTGAGCAAGACTTTTGGTTGCTTAGAAGTTACCCTTTGTTGCTTTGTGATCTTTTAGAATATTACAGTCTTGCTCTTGAACAAATCTTTGTTTGTCGCCCACTGCTGGGGAGGGTAACAATGGCCTTGAATATCTGTCTGACTGAGGATTGCGGGAGTCCAAACTCTTAAGATATGGTTTTGTAATCTTTTCCCTGATGAGCATCAACTCTTTTTCTGAGGTCCTCAGAAATCTCATTTGTTCATGCCATGATACATTTCCACAAACATGTGTTGTGAAGATCAGAGTTTGATAGATCCCTGTACTTTAAAAAAAACAGGGTGATCACTCACACTTGATTGTCATCCCATTGATTGAAAACACCTAACTCTAATTTCACCTTCAAATTTGTCAAGTGAAGTCAATTGTCATTTCAACCATATACAGCTGGTACAGTACACAGTGAAATGGAACAACATTCCTCCAGGACCATGGTGCCAGATAACACAACACACTAACCAAACGAGACAACACAGAACTAAATAAGACCTACCCATTTCTACATAAAGTGCACATGCAAATGTGTGCAAATAGCACAAGACAGTGCAGTAACTACTAAAACAGATCAATAGGCACAGTAAGCGCTGACCAGTACACAGTTCTAGTTTGGAAGTGTCAGATATTACAGGTAGTGCAAAGGAATAACAATATCATCAAAATGCTGTGAATGTAAACATAACATATCATGACATCGTATTCAGAAGATTAGATTATACCATATATGGACATAGCAGTTAATGTCATAGCAGCCAGGTAAAGAGGCTAGTGATAACAGGAAATTAAATATATTTTTATAATTACATTAGCAGGAAAAATGGCAATAGGAGTGGGATGCTGTTCAGTTCAGTGTGTGTGGTGTGTTTGCTTGTCAGTCCAGTCTCTGAGTACTGAGGAGTCTGATGGTTTGAAAGAAGATACTGTTACACAGCTTGGCCATGAAGGCCCGGATGCTTAAGTACTTTTTGCCAGATGGCAGGGACATGAAGAGTTTGTGAGGGGTGTGTGGGGTCATCCACAAGGCTGGTGGATTTGCCGATGCAGTGTGTGGTGTAAATGTCGATGATGGAGGGAAGAGAGACCATGATCATCATCTGAGCTGTCCTCACTAACCGCTGCAGGGTCTTACAACTCAATATGGTGCAATTTCTTAACCACACAGCGATGCAGCTGCTTAGGATGCTCTCAATTGTTTCTCTGTAGAATGTTGTGAGGATGAGGGGTAGGAGATTTTTTTCAGCTTTTTTCAGTCTTCTCAGAAACTAGAGACTCTGCTGGACTTTCTTGGTTATGGATCTGGTGTTGAGGGACCAGGTGAGGTTCTCCAGACTGACTGAGTTCTCAGCTTAAGGAAGTCCAGGATCTAGTTTCAGAGGGAGGTGCTCAAGCCCAGCAGGTTCAGCTTTCCAGTCAGGTGCTGAGGAATAATTGTGTTGAATGCCGAACTGAAGTTGATGAACAGCACTCAAACATAGGTGTACTTTTTGTCCAGTTGGGTGAGGGACAGATGTCTATTGATGTCTATTGATCATTTGGGACAATATGCGAATTGCAGGGGGTCCAGTGAGGGGGGCAGCAAGGTCTTGATGTGCCTCATTACCAGCCTCTCAAAGCACTTCATGATGATCAGTATCGTTGAGATAGGACACTGAATACTTCTTTGGCATGGGGATAATTGAGGTGGCCTTGTTGGAATGACACTGCTGCTCAGGGAGATGTTAAAGTTGTCAGTGAGAACATCTGCCAGTTGTTCTGCACATGCTCTGAGCACTCTGCACTAGCTGAATGGTGGCATCTGGAACACAAAGACAAAGAAAACAAAGACGCAGCAGTCTCTAGCCTCATGCCACGTAGTCGGCTGGAGTCGGATGTAGTCCAATTTATTGTCTAGGGAGCAGACACTGGAGAAGAGGATGGACAGAAGAGCTGGCTGGCTTTGTTTTTAGCCTAGCATGGACCCCCAACCTCTTGCTGCACTTCTGCTTCTTTGCACACTGCTTACGATGCCCCCTCCTCCGGCCACCGGCATCAGATGATGCGACGGACTGATGGCCTGGTCTCCACAGCAAGCTGAGATTGCATAAGTTCTGCGCAGATCATCATGCAGGTTGGTTGTTGCATGATTTCTGTACTTTAGCAGTGTCTGGCGATGTTAGACATGGACACCTGTTGTGCTGATGTCTATGTACTGTAAAAAATCAGGCTAAAAAACAAAAATAGCACCATTTTGGATCCGGAGAGGGCGCGGCATGCTGCTGACGTGCTGCCATCTTGGATCGTATCCAAGATTAACTGTTATTCCTAGAGGTTCCCATACTTTTGCCACTCACAAATATGTAATATTGGATCATTTTCCTCAATAAATAAATGACAAAATATAATATGTTTGTCTTATTTGTTTAATTGGGTTCTCTTTATCTACTTTTAGGACTTCATCTTCAAAATCAGATGTTTTAGATCATATTTATGCATAAATATAGAAAACCACTGTATATAATTGCATGAATGAACAGGTGTACATATGGTCCTGATAAAGTGAACAGTGTGTGTGTGTGTGTGTGTGTGTGTGTGTGTGGTGTAAACAGTTGGCATGAATAGTCTTCAAAATCATTACACAAACATTCTATCTGAAATAACACAAATTAGACAAAAAGATGAAACTACAATATAAAGTAATAAAATAAAACAGTTAGGTGTATGGCCTTTGATATTGTTGTGTCATGTCAGGATCTCAGTTCAGTGTAATATCACAATTTTGGTATCATAGGTGTTATACAAATCTTGCAATATTTTAAAAATGTTTTCTGGGACTTTGCACAAGTAGCTACATGAAAGAAATATGAATATCAACTGAATATTTTCTTTATGGTCAGTTATAGGGGTCAGTGAGATAAGAAAGTCTCACTCCCTTCCAGATAGCATCCGGATGTGGGGTATTTCAAATGGTGATGTGGCACTGCTGGCTTTCTTTTGGCCCAGGCAAAACGGATGTGAGCCTGAAGTGGCCCATATGTAAAATAGCAAATGTGGGCCTTTTTAAGCAAAGATTTGGTGCTCACGGCAATGTATAATCAGATGTGACCCTAAAGTGGACCATGGGGTAAATAATGAATATGGCCCAAATATCACAAAACAAATGTATGTCACCTTTGTCAAAAATGTGGCAAAGTCGACAAAGGCTAATCTGGATGTAAACCAAAAGTGGCCAACATATGTACAGCAAATGTGGCCCAGCAAATATGGCCCAGTTATCTTAAAACATATCTGGGCCAGTTTTGGCAAAGATATGGGGCAGTAATCACTGGCGAATCTGGATATGAACCTAAAGTGGCTCACACATGACATAGCAAATATAGCCCGAATACATTATACATAATTTGGACCACTTTTTGCAAATGTACAGCACAGTCAGAATTGGCTAGCCAAGGTCTGAGTCTAATGTGGCCCACATTTGACATGGTAAATATGGCCCAAATATTTTTGAACAGTATTAGGCAACTTAAGGTAAAGATTCTGCACAACTGGTAATGTGGGTGTGAGCCTAAATTGGCCCACATATAATAAAGAAAATATGGCCCAGTTATCTTAAAACATATCTGGGCTAGCTTTGGCAAAGTTACAACACAGTAAGCACTGGCTAATGTCAATGTGAGTCTAAAGTGGCCCAAACATGATATGGAAAATATGGCCCAAATAATGAATAACAATTTGCGCCACTTTTGGCAAATATATGGCACAGTCTGCATTGATTAATTTGGGTATACGCCTAACATGGCTCACATTTGGCATAGCAAATATGTCCTAAATATCATAAAACAGACATGGGCCACATCTGGCTTAGATGCAGAACTTTTGACATTGGCTAATTTAGATGGATGCCAAAAAAAGCCCCACATTTGAAATGGTAAATATGGCTTGAATATTTTTCTACAGCATTGGGCTACGTTTGGTAGGATGCAACACAGTTGGTACAGGCTAACCTGGATGTGGGGCTACATGTGACATATCAGTTGTGGATTGATCTACCCTGTGATTATCTTTATTTAGGGTTTGTAGAGATCAGAAATCTATCCAGGAAAATTCTCATGCTAAAAGGAAAATTGCTACAATCATTGTTTTTGTTTTTATTATTATTCTTTTGGGCATTTCTGCTTTAGACAGGCACAGTGGAGAGAGACAGGAAATACAAGGTAGAGGATGACATATGCAGCAAAAGGGTCTGAACCAGATTCAAACCCAGGCCACTGTGACTAAGTTAGTCTTATGTAGTACATGGTGTGCTACATTATGAGACACTGTGGGATTCCTAATCATCTTGTACTCTTGCATTCATACAACATGATTCTAGCATCTCTTATGTTTTGTGGTGCAGGCCCTTTTCTTCGGCACTGTCAGTGAAGTTCATCGGTTTCCCACCTTTCATGCTTTGGGATTCCATCTCCTCCAGGTGTTTATTTGCAAAATGATAGACTGTTAATTGCCTTGCTGAGCTCCTCAATAGGCGGTTCTTCATTAATTGCTTCTCTAGCTGACTAGATACTCCATAGTATCAGTGCAGCATTGGGACAGTTCAAGGGTTTTTTGGGGGTATTTTTTAAACGTGCTTCTAAATGGCAGTTTTGTTTTTTTATATGATTACTGTGCAGCACAAATGGAGATGTGCACTAGTGACAGCTCTTACAGTCATTTGACTTACTATGTTGTGTAGGTAGAGTGTCTGCGTGAGAAGTGTTTAAGTTGTTTAACTTGTGAAGAATTGTTTTTATGTTGAAATGTGCATTTGTGGATCGCGTCCTGTGTATTTGTGGACTGCTGCATGCATTTGTGAATTTTGAAATATTTAGCTTCAACAGTGCACACAAATCCACAAATTCTGCCATCGTCTACTCAAGCCAGTTTGATTACTGCCACATTGCACTGACCAACCATAGCACGTTCTCGCTCCAACCAATCATGTTTTGTTTTACAATCAGGACAGGAATATAGTCATACTGTAATGAACTCACATATTATGAAGGCTCTCCAACATGGTCGATCAGGAGGAATGACGACAAGAGAGTGGTTCTAACCATCTAACAGCATCACCGTAACAACATCTAAAAGAAAACAAGCAATATTATGGGTCATAAATTCTTTATTTTAAGGGAATATATGTGTTTTCACCAGTGTTTCCTGCATGACTATCGAATCCATGGCGAAACCCGAGTTGAGTGTGGTGAGATTAAAAGTCTGTGTATCGGGAAAGATGGCGTTAGCAAGAAAATATTGTCCTCACAGGCAGCCTGCAAAAACACAGCACGACCAGTGTCATACAGTTCACAGGCTAATGATTGCATTTTCTAAACAAACCGTGCTAAAAGACTCAGGAACTTTAGGAGTTACAGGTTTGAATCAGTCTAATGAATCCTTAATGAATCAGTGAATCAATTATTACTAATCCATCAGACCACTCATCTATAAGAACAGTGTATTTATGACCCATACCATTGCTGGTTTTCTTTTAGATACTATTACAATGATGCTGTTAGATGATATATGAGAGTTCGGTGCAATATGTCTGTTCTTGTTCTTGTAAAACAAAAGGTGGATGGTTGGTGCTAGAATGTACTACGATTGGTCAGTGCAATGTTATCCGATTGGCTTGAGAAGATGATGGGCAGAGTCCAACTATTTGTGGATTTGTGTGCACTATTGATGCAAGAAATGTTTCAAAATCCACAAATGCATGCAGCAATGCACAAATGCACAGGATGTGATCCACAAATACACAGGATGCGATCCACAAATGCACAGGACGCGATGCATAAATGAATGTAAGGAATGAAAGAGTTTTGTTTGTGACACGAAAACATATTTGTAAAAAATATTATGTGCAAATCTCAATTTAATTTATTTTTGTGAAACTACTAACATATATTTATGGATCTCATTCAGTGCATTTGTTGTGAATTTGTTTAATTTTTGTAAATCTTGCTACATGTATTTGTGGATCATAATCTATTTATTTGGAATTATGAAACAATTCTAACCCCATAGGCTTCAGATAACTTCTTTGTTAGAGATAAGATCTCTATTTTGTTCAAATCAAATGGGGTCTTTATCCTGATTGCATTTGTAGCTTAATATTCTTGCTATCTTGCGGTTATGTTTCTATTTGCTAAATTCAAGCAGGAGTTTTCCTACTTCCAAACAAAATATGTTTTTCAGTTGGAGCCTATTTTGTTATGCCCTGATATTAGAGTTAGCTAATTCAGCAAATTGTTAGCTAGAAAGTTTGCTATTTGAAGAGAAATTATTTTGGAAGTTCAAGGGCAACTTTTGCCATTTCTGGCATTTCAGGGAAAATGTTTAAAAATAAATGTTTCTTCAGAGGAACTGGCTGAATGAAACCGCAACATTAACTAGTAATTCAAGGCTGCGCACATACAATTTTCACAGGTTAAATTTTACATTGATCTCCCAATTGATTGTTTACCTATCTTTTCTGCCAAGGGGACTTCTTACTCGATGTATAGCATTGGTTAATGTCACATTTGCTGTCTTTTGGTCATTGAATTAAAAACAATGACCAAAAGACAAGAGAGAAACGCGATCGGTTCAAGGAATGCAAGAAAGTCTTGCACCAACGTAAGATCACATTTGCACTGATGGTTCCGGCCAGACTGAGAATAAACACCAAAGACAGCAGCAAAGTATTTACATGTCCCAATCAGGCAATGTCTTTTATTGAACCAATGGGTGAATAATCCATTGGATGTTTCTCTTGTGAGTGGGTCGACTCGCTGTGCGTACTCTGGATTTCGGAGGAAAATGGGCGCCGTTTTTTATTTCTTTTTGTGTTGGCGCCGCCGAACGGCTAGAGGTTGTTTTGTTTTGTGAAATATCACTTCCTTAAAGAATCTCTGGCATGGACGGAAGATCACTTTTACAATGAAGTTCCAGCCCAGATTAATAATAGATACTACAGACGACCGCAAAATTATGCGGCCTCCGAGTGAATTGGCTCTTGACCATCAGAGGAACCGGGATGCGGTTTTGTTTCCTTTTGTGCTGGCTCCGCATAGCGGCAGGGCTTATATTGTTGAATAACACTGCTTCAGGACAGTGGCAGATATCTCTGCTCGCTCCTTGCGCTTGTGCCTCCTGTTGGCTGAAGTCCGATTTGTGGAGTACTTCCAAGGGACTTTGGAATAATGACATCATTCTTTCATAACAGCCGGCTCGCTGATTATTCGTTTGTCTGTCCGAGGAAACTGAATGGCTCTATATCGGCTGGAATTTGTTTTGTTTTGTGAAGGAACACCTTTGAGGCAGTTCTGTGAATTAGTCTATACATTATTTGTGTTTACTCTGCTTATTGGTTGGGGTGTATTTTATTTTAGAAAATATGTTATGTAATTTTGCCTCAAATTTGTGAGGCAGAATCGTGCAATCCGATGGCAGAGTTGTCGCGGGGTCTCTCGTAGGCGTACATGGACTCTTTGAGTTTAGGGGGATTGGTGCCGGTTGGCGCTGTCATGCGCGGGGTTGATGCGCATGTTTTTCTTTATTCTGATTGTTTTGTTCTGGGGGAAGCTTGGGGTTTTGTTGTTGCATCAATGTTGAATTGTGGTCTTCATATTTTTGTTTTTGGCACACAATTAATTTTTTCTGTTATATCAAAATGTCAGATGTTAATATGAGTGTACTATCTCTCTCCACGTGGAATGTGAATGGGTTAGGACACCCCATAAAAAGAAGGAAGGTCATTACTTTTCTTAAGCGTAAGAAATATGATATTGTGTTTCTTCAAGAAACGCATCTTTCCCCGCAGGAAGCTGAAAAATTTGGGAAGATATGGGGTGGTCATGTTTTCTTTAGTGCTGGCTCAATTAAGAGCAGGAGAGTCATTATATTGGTAAATAAGCATCTACAATTAAAATGTCTCAAACAGTTTAAAGATAAATTAGGGAGAGTAATTATTGTTTTAGCAGAAATTCAGGGGCAAAGTCTTATGTTGGCTAATATTTATGCACCCAATGCTGATGATCAGGGCTTTTTTATAGATCTTGAAGGGATGTTGCAATCTGCTGGCACCCCACATGATATAATATTGGGAGGAGACTTTAATCTTTTGATGGACTCAGTCCTTGATCATAGTGTTGCAAAAGTGTGTAAGCCCCCTAGAGCAACAGTGCGCTTCATAGGATGTGTAAAAATCTTAGTCTTGCAGATATTTGGAGACTTTTGAACCCACCTGGTAGGGACTATACATTTTTTTCATCAGTCCATAAGATTTATTCTAGAATAGATTTTTTTTTATATCCAAATCACTCATTTCATCTGTTGCTGATTGTTCAATCGGAAACATTCTAGTCTCAGATCACGCCCTGGTGAGTTTAGAGATGTGGCCACAAACGGAGAAAAAGAAATCATTTAGTTGGCACTTTAATGTATCTCTTTTACAAAATCCTGATTTCCGACAAATGTTAAAGACTGAACTTGATGTTTATATGGAGACCAACTGGTCCTCAGTATCCTCTGTGGGCGTGGCATGGGAGGCACTTAAGGCGGTTCTTAGGGGTCGGATCATACAGTATGCCTGATTCATTAAAAAATCCAAAGCACGAGAACTCGTGGAGTTGGAAGGACATATTAAAAGTGCAGAGGAAGAGCTGAAGCGCCGAATGTCGTCTGATGGTCTCAGAGAGTTGACCAGATTGAAATATAGATATAATACTATTTTGTCAAGGAAAGTGGAGTTTGGTTACTCAGGGTAAGACAGTCATACTTTGAGTCGGGGGACAAAGCAGGAAAACTTTTGGCTGGATATATAAAACAGAGGGAGGCCCTTTCTACCATTCCCTCAGTGAAGTCTGTTAGTGGTGAAATTTTTACCTCGGCCATTAATATTAATAATGCTTTTAAAGAATTTTACTTTGATCTCTATAGTTCAATGTCTTCGTCTACTGATGAAGATATTAGAAACTTTGTGGAACCATTAGAACTCCCGAAATTGACGACGGAGCAAAAAAATGCTCTTGATTCTGAGATAACCCTGGAGGAGCTTGGCGAGGTAATTAAGGCCCTGCCTACAGGCAAGTCTCCAGGGCCAGATGGCTTTGCCGCCGAGTTTTTCAAATCTTATGCTAGAGAACTGGCTCCACTTCTGTTAGAAGTTTATACAGAATCATTAAAGAATGGAAAGCTTCCTCCAACCATGACACAAGCCCGGATCAGTCTGATTCTTAAAAAAGACAAAGATCCAAATGAGTGTAAAAGTTATTGTCCAATTTCCCTGATCCAGTTAGATGTAAAGATCTTGTCGAAAATACTGGCTAACCGATTAAGTAAAGTTATGACATCTCTAATACATATAGATCAGGTGGGGTTTATTCGGGGCCGTAGCTCTTCTGATAACATTAGACGTCTCATTGATATCATGTGGTCAGTAGTAAATGATCAGTCTCCGGTTGCTGCCATCTCACTTGACGCCGAAAAGGCGTTTGATATGGTAGAATGGGATTATCTTTTTAAGACTTTGGAAGTGTATGGGTTCGGGAATACTTTCATTGGTTGGATTAAGCTACTTTATAGACACCCGGTAGCGGCAGTACAAACAAATGGATTAATTTCAGATTATTTTACTCTAGATAGGGGAACCCGGCAGGGTTGCCCTCTTTCCCCATTATTGTTCTGTCTTGCCCTGGAACCATTAGCAGCTGCGATAAGAAAGGAGAATGATTTTCCAGGGGTGGTGGCAGGAGGTGTGGCACATAAGCTTTTGCTTTATGCAGATGATATTTTATTATTCATCTCTGACCCTACTAGATCTATGCCTTGCCTCCACAGAATTATTAATTCCTTTTCCAAATTCTCAGGATACAAAGTCAACTGGTCTAAATCCGAAGCTTTGGCTCT
This sequence comes from Ictalurus punctatus, assembly GCF_001660625.3. Classification (NCBI taxonomy): domain Eukaryota; kingdom Metazoa; phylum Chordata; class Actinopteri; order Siluriformes; family Ictaluridae; genus Ictalurus; species Ictalurus punctatus. The sequence continues at coordinate 25,273,037 of NC_071284.1, forward strand.
GACAGCGTACTGTCCTGTAACGGCCTTTCAGCCTGGTGCCTTCCAGTGGCCCAAACAGGTCATTAAGTATTTGGGTATTTTATTTCCAAAAAATTTGTCCGATTTAGTAAGTGTTAATGTTGACCTGTTAATAAAAAGGTTTTCGAGTGATGTAGACAGATGGTCTTCTTTACATTTATCTATGATCGGGAAGGTTAATGTTATTATAATTAGTTGTATTTCAAAATTCAATTACCTGCTACAATCTCTCCCTTTAGATGTCCCTCTTTCTTATTTCAAGCAATTTGAGAGTATAGCGAAGTCTTTTATTTGGAATGGTAAGCATCCCAGGTTAAATTTCAATAAGTTACATAGGCCGGTTGACAAGGGTGGGCTAGGCCTACCCAAGATTCTGTTTTATTATTATGCGTTTGGTCTCAGACATTTGGCTCATTGGTCAATGAGAGAGAGCCCCTCCCTGGTTCTGCATTGAACAAGAAGTTCTTGCCCCTATTTTGCCACTGCAAAGCCTTTCCATTAATCTGACCAGAGAAGTTAAATCACACCCCGTTATTTCACATCTGCACTCAGTGTGGACAAGAGTGTCCAGAGTGTTTGATTCTGATATTTATCTTAATGTTGCCTCGAGCCTATGGCTAAACCCCAAACTACGTATTAAGTCCCCTTTTTGTTGGTCAGAGTGGATCACGAGGGGGGTTAATAAACTCGGTGATCTTTATGAGAGTGGTGTGATGATATCTTTTGAAAAATTGGTTCAACATTTTGGGATCCCCAGATCTCAGTTTTTTAGGTATCTTCAACTACGCCACTTGCTCTGTACTATTTTTGGGAGTAGCATACACCCTCCTAAAGTAGCAGATACTCTGGGAGAGGTGATTTCTGCTTTTGGAAGAGGGCATGAAGCATCAGTGTATTACTCCTTACTGATTCAGAGTCTAGGGGACGGAGTCTCGACCACTCTCAAGAGATTATGGGAGAAAGATTTAAATTTGGAATTGGGGGAGGGAGAGTGGGCTAGGATTTTTAAAAATATAAAAACTGCATCTAGAGACGCAAGGGTGCGCCTTATACAATTTAAGATTTTACATCGGTTCTATTGGACCCCCTCTAAATTGCATAGGCTCGGTCTTAAAGACACACCCACCTGCTGGCGATGCAATTCAGAAGATGGAGACACTACCCATGTTTTTTGGGGGTGTCGTAAGATCCATGAATCTTGGTGGAAGGTGCAGAGCTTTGTATATGAGGTGTTGAACACTCAGATCTCGTTCTGCCCTAGACTCTGTATTTTGGGAGATGGGGAGGTCACAAAATTGGAGGATAGGTACAAAAAAGATTGGGTTTTGACCAGTGTGATGATTGGTAGACAGGTTATTTTAAGGGGATGGAAATCAGATTGAGCGCCCTCGTTTCCAGAGTGGTGTATGGAGATGGGGAGGGTGGCTGCCTTTGAGGAGGGGTCGAGCAGAAGGATTGGAGTTGGGAATTCCTTCAGGAAGAAATGGAGCAGTTATTTGGCGTTTTTGGGGGACCCTCGAGGAGGGGCAGTGGAGAGTATAATTTAGAGTTTAGTCTATGATTATACTTGATTATTGTATTTTTTTTTTTTAATTGTGTGTATTTTTATTTATTTTTTTTATTTTTATTTATTTATTTATTTGGATATGTGAGTTTATATTCTATTGACCACAGGGGTGTTTGTGGGGGGACCAGGGTGGGGTGGGAGGTTGGTAGGGGGAGGGGTTATAGTGAGGATTTATGTTAAAATAGTTTGATTCATTGTATATGTTGTTTGTCTATTTGTGTTAACTTGTGAATCAATAAAAGTGTTAATTACCAAAAAAGTTATGATGCTCTGTGAAGTTCCATGAAGGCAGCATGTAGCCCAGCTACATACTCTCTTGCTCTTTTCTCTCTCCCTCAGTCTCTTGCTTTCTCTGATAACAAGGATTAAGAGCATGCTAGCAGCTGTGGAATGATGGGACCATGGTTTTGCCCTAATAAGCCATCTTTATTCACTCTGTACAGTGTTCCCTAATGACATACAGTATAAATGACATATGCACACTCTGTAATGGGATTTATTGAAGTGCAGCCAAACGTCAATTAATAGAAGCAGGACACACAGCCTAGTGTAAAGTAGCACTATTACAGCATGATTTAAAACATGCATATAAATAGCAAAACAAATCTACTCTTCCTTCTCTCTCTTTCTGCAGTTTTTTTCCTCACACTTATATCTTGACTTGATTTGCAGTGTTTTGTTTCCTGGTCAGAACACCACCAAAGGCTCTTTTGATCAAATTTATATACTTCTGTCATATGTTAAGTTGTATAAATGTCATGCATTGTCAGTGAAATGGCATGTTTGTGTTTTTATATATGTGAGAGAGATGGAGGGAGAGATTTCAGAGGCAGGTTGATGAGGGTTGTGCTATTCTAGTATCATCATATCCACTTTGGCCTAGTTTCCATTCACTAATGCTCATCCTGTTTCCAAAAATTCAACATTCAAACACTCCAGAATCAAAGTAAAAAAGAAAGAGGGAAAAGCTAATTAACAGATGGAGACAGATCAGTGATCTTAGATAGGCAGACTAGAGAGAGATACAAAAGAAAGTAGCTGTGTTTACACTCAATACTTACTTCAATCTGAATGCATTCATTAAACATTAAAGTGAACTGATATATTCACCCTAATCTCAGCAATCTCATGAATAAATAAATAAATAAATAAATTGTTATGACCCAGTCTAGGTTAGGCCACACAGACTAGACCTGCTCGGGATTCAAAATAAATAAATTAAATCTTTATAAGGGAAGCCAAGAATGAGAGACAGCTAAAGGTTTCAACAAAGGTGATGGTATATTGTGAAAATAAGCAAGTGTATATAAAACTGTAGATGGAAAAAAAAAAACAACAGAAAAACGAACCAGGTATTACTTCAGGGTGGGCCAAGGCAAAAATAATATATAAAAGAATTCTTAGGCTTAGTGGTTAGCACATTCGCCTCACACCTCCAGGGTCCTGGGTTCGATTCCCACTGGGGCCATGTGTGTGCGGAGTTTGCATGTTCTCCCCGTGCTGCGGGGGTATCCTCCGGGTACTCCGGTTTCCTCCCCCAGTTCAAAGACATGCATGGTAGGCTAATTGGCGTGTCTAAAGTGTCCGTCGTGTATGACTGGGTGTGTGTGAGTGTGTATGTGATTGTGCCCTGCAATGGACTGGAACCCTGTACAGGATGTACCCCACCTTGTGCCCCCTGGAATCAGCTCCAGGTTCCCCAGCGGCCCTGAAGAAGGAGTAAGTGGTAGAAGATGGATGGATGGATGGACTTCCCTAACTCCCTAGTGTCACGTACCGTAGGTGGCGACGGAGGCAGTCGCGGGTGACAGGAATCAAGGCAGAAATATACAAAGGGGACAGACAAAGTTCATGGTTGATAAACAGGCAAGGATCAGGCGATCGGTCAAACAAACAAAAGGAGGCAAGGCAGAGCTCGAAGGCAGGGGCGGAAAAACTGGTCAAAAGGTAGCTTAGTCAATTTACGAGAAACGAGTCAACTGAACATTACTTCGCAAACTCTCCTCTCTTCCACAGTCTCTCTAATACTGTGGTGTGATTGTCCTTGTAATAGCTTGCAGGTGTGTGCTTAGAACTCTGGGGAGGGTGAGTGGGAGGTGTCGTTTGCAGCGGCCATGTTGGGAGTGTGTTGCCTCCTGGGAAATTGAGTCCTGGCAGGGCTGAGACATGACAGAACCCCCCCCCCACCAAAGGGCTCACTCTGGGAGCCAAGGATCTCCTGGGCCTCCCCTGGGGTCGTGGACCCGGAAGATTAGGGTGAGTTGCATGAAAATCATTGATGAGCAGCGGGATGAGCAGTCTAGTATGTCCTGTCTCGGGACCCAACACTGCTCCTCTGGTCCGTAGCCCACCCACTGGACCAAGTGTTCAAGCTGGCCCCTCCTGCGCCTAGAATTTAGGATGTTCTTGACTAAGTAGGCCGGTTGGCCCTCAATTTCCATGGGAACCAGAGGGCTTTCGGAGGGCACCTCCGTGGCTAGAGGCCCAGTGACGACCGGCTTGAGACGGGACACGTGAAATGATGGGGCTACGCGGCTGTGTCGGTGTAACTCCAGACGATAGGTAATGTCATGGATCTGTTTGCTGATCCTAAAGGGCCCAGTGTATCGTGGCATGAGTTTTCTGCAGCCATGAGGCTGCTTTAAGTCCTTGGTTGATAACCAGACCCTATCGTCATCAAGGTGTTTGTATGTGGCTGCTGTTTGACTCAGGCATTGGTGTGTGTCAGACCAGACCTGTTCACTTCTCCTGAACCACTGATCTACAGCTGGAGATTCAGTGGGAGTCGCGTTCCACGGAAACAAAGGGGGCTGGTACCCAAGTACGCACTGAAATGGTGTGAGTTGTGTGGCTGAGTGTCGGAGAGAGTTTTGAGCATACTCGGCCCACGGAAGAAATCTGCTCCAATCCTCTGGGTTGGAGGCGCAGAATGTTCTGAGAAATCGGCCCAACTCCTGGTTGATCCGTTCTACCTGGCCGTTAGCTTGGGGGTGGTGGCCTGACGTGAGATTCACTGTGATTCCCGTCTTCTCCATAAAACAGGACCATGCTCTAGAGATGAATTGAGGTCCACGATCGCACACTATCTCCTCCGGAATGCCGAAGTACCGGAACACATATTGAAATAACATCTCCGCAGTCATAAATGCTGTTGGTAGATGGTGTAGGGGAATGAATCTCACCGACTTCAAGAATCAATCCAACGTGACCAGCATGGTTGTATTTCCCTGGGACCTGGGTAGATCGGTTACAAAGTCGATCGACATGTGTGACCAGGGGCGTTCTGGTGTGGGTAGTGGCTTGAGTTTTCCAGCTGGAAGTCTCCGTGGTACTTTACTTCGTGCACATGAAGAACATGAGGCCACCACACGGTGTATGTCCCTCTCCATATTGGGCCACCAGTACTTCTCCCGTAGCAACTGATACGTGCATTGGGCCCCTGGGTGACCTGTACCTACTACCGTGTGGGCCCAGATAACGAGTTCTTGTTGGTGACATTCAGGAACGAAAAGTCTTCCCTGAGGGCAGTTCTCGGGCACTTGAGACGCGGGAACCTTGCCCAGAACTCGATCCCGCTCCCACTCTAGAGCTCCTATTTTACATGAGGGGGGAATAACGTATTCTTCGTGGCTGTTCAATAGTTTCTTGTGGTCTAGATGAGACAGGGTGTCAGCCTTGGTGTTCTTGAACCCGGGACAGTACGACAGGGTGAACTGGAACCTGGTGAAGAACAACGCCCATCGGGCTTGTCGAGATGATAACCTTTTAGCCTTACGTAGATATTCGAGGTTCTTGTGGTCTGTGAAGATGACAAAGGGGTGTGTGGCTCCCTCCAACCAGTGCCACCATTCCTCGAGTACTAGTTTGATGGCCAAGAGGTCTCGATTCCCCACGTCATAGTTTCTTTCAGCAGAGGATAATTTGTGTGAGAAAAAGGCCACCGGGTGGTGCTTGGGCCTTTCTCCAAAACGTTGTGATAGAATGGCTCCTACACCTGTCTCGGAGGCATCCACCTCCACAATGAAAGGTTTGGATGGGTCTGGGTGTTTAATGATGGGAGCAGTCGTGAAGGCCTTCTTGAGTTGATCGAATGCAGCCTGGGTAGTGTGGTTCCAGGACAGGCGTTTGGGTTTTCCCTTTAACAAAGATGTCAGTGGATTTGCGATGGAACTGAAATTCTGAATAAATCTTCTACAAAAGTTAGTGAAGCCCAGAAATCTTTGGAGCTCCTTCACCGTCACGGGTCTGGGCCATTCTACCACGGCTTGGACTTTGCTGTGATCCATGGTAATCCCCTCTGGGCTGATGATATAACCCAAAAAGGATATAGTGTCTCTGTGGAATTCACACTTCTCTGCTTTGATGTATAATTGGTGCTGGAGTAATCGTTGCAAGACTTGGCGCACGTGATGAATGTGTTCCTCCTTGGAGTTGGAATAAATCAGGATATCATCAATATACGTGATAACGTAATGCCCCAGCATTTCTCGTAGGACGACGTTGATCAGACACTGGAAAACGGAGGGCGCATTAGAAAGTCCGTATGGCATGACCAGGTATTCATAGTGCCCGGAGGTGGTGCTGAACCCTGTTTTTCATTCATCCCATTCTCAAATCCGGACCAAGTTGTAAGCACTGCGCAGATCTAGTTTAGTAAAAATAGTGGCAGTACGTAGCTGTTCTAAAGTGACGGGGACTAGTGGTAGAGGATAGCGATACATGCTGCAACATTGGTTTAGGCCTCTATAATCTATGCATGGTCTCAAGCCTCCTCCCTTCTTCTCTACAAAAAAGAACCCGGCGCATGCTGGCGACGTGGAGGGTCGTATGTAACCCTGGAGTAGGGCTTCTTGAATGTAGTCCTCCATCGCGCGCTGTTCCTTCTGTGTTTGGGGGTAGACCCTTCCTCGAGGTGGCGTAGCTCCCGGTAGCAAATCAATAGTGCAGTCATAGGGCCAATGAGGGGGTAAGCCACTCACCTTTTTCTTACTAAATGCCTCGCTGAGATACCGGTACTCCATGGGAATGTGGATGGTTGGGGTACAGTTCAGACTTTCTATGGACATGGTAGCTAACATGAGTACAGGTGCCCAAATACAATTCTTAATGCAATGAGGAGACCAGTGTGTGATCTCCTTCTGAGTCCAGGAAATGTCTGGATTATGGTGCTCTAGCCAGGGAAGGCCCAGGACCACTCAGTGTCGGGTGGAAATCGTGACATAAAAAACGATACTCACCTGATGAAGTGCCCTGGTTTGGAGGGTGATTGGTTTGGCGCAGTGGGTGATGAGCCCCCTCCCGATGGGAGCCCCATCGATGGCTTGGATCCGGCATGGAGTATGTAGCGGTCGAACGGGGATATTGTATTGCTGGACGGTGGACTGGTCAATGAAATTCCCCGCTGCTCCTGAGTCAATTAGCGCCTCTAGAGTACAAGACAGGTTTGAGTATTCAAATACAACAGGCATGAAAAATGCGGATTGAGATGAGCTCCGTGTTTCTGAACCCACACTGACCTCTGACTGATGCTGCTTGGCCGCAGTGTTCTCTCTTGTGGCTCCGGTTGTTTGAGAGGGCATTGTGGAATGAAATGACCCTCCGCACCGCAGTAGAAACATCGAAATTCTCAACGTCTTCTTTCTCTCTCCTCCTTACTAACCCTCGATCGACCTAGCTCCATAGGTTCAGCCGGAGGAGCTTGTACCACCAGATTCCCCTCACTGTATGTTGGACAGTGACTTTGTAGCAGTACAAATGGGTTGAGGCTCGGTGAAGACCATAGCATATAATTTACATAATTTTATACTCATCAATAAATTATATATCTTATTGAGCACTTGTGTCCTGCTGATGGGGCATCATCATCCTGACAGAGAATATTCCCACCAGAATAGAATTGTTTCATTATAGTGTCACAGCTCGGCCCGATCAGAACTCAAATTCCCAAGATGCAATACTCACTTCTCAGGCACGCATGCGCTCACCATCCCCGGAGTTCTGATCAGACACACCTGGCACCAATCACACACACACACACACTAGTACTTAGGGAAGACATCCACCCAGAATCTACGCGAAGTATACGCTCAGTAAATTAGTTTGCTGCGTTACCAAGCTCTTCTAGTTCGTTGTTTCTTATAATCCTCGACCCTCGCTTCTCGTCTCGACTACGCTATCTGGATATCCCCATTTGTATTGTTCGCCCGATTGCTTGACCCTTGCTGACTCTACGACTACGCTTCCGGAACTTCCCGACTCTACTCTGTTCACTCGCCTCCCGCGCCTGCTTCCGTACTGTCTCAAGGTTCGTGACATATAGGATAAAGGTAATTGCCAGAATAAATTTGTGTTGATTTGTAGTAACCCTTCGCTCTAGGAGGGCAACTGGACCCAATACATACCAAAAAAATGTCCCCAATTAATAGTATACTATATAGGTCTGACAACTACAGGTTTTCGTGAACTGAAATAATGTAGGTTACTGAAGTGTAACATTTTAACATCTGATTACCCCGAAAAGTAAAAAGGCAGAAAATTGCATTTAATGATTTCAAACACCTTCTGATTCTACTGAAAGACAGCAAATCATTTATTGTATAAAAGCAACTGTCTAATTGTCAAATAGCAAGGTTATTTGTCGATTTAATTTGCAAATAATAATATGGATGTCATCTGCAAATTTTAAGGATGGCCATAAAAATGATGGCTCTCTTTATTGCAGTCTTTATATTTAGAAGTCCAGCCCATCCAGCAATTGTTCCATATTTAATCATAATATCATTTAACTTTCATGAAAGGACAAACAGTTTAGATAAGAAGTTGTCCCATATCGTGACATAACTGAGATAAGGTAGGATGCAAGCGCAGTGTGAACAGTTTTATTGAGAGACACACAGGCAGGTAAATCCAGAACGTGATCCAAAAACGTAATCCAGTGACATGCAAAGTTCAGATGATTGGCAAACAGGCGTAAACGAGGTAAGGCAGGAATCAAAGTTGTGGTCACGGGATACAGGGTTGATATACCCAACATGAAACATAAACAACAGCGAGGGACTGGTAGCGGAGAAACCAGTGTGAGCTTAACAAACGAACCTAAACATGAAACATGACTTATCTATCGTAAGGACTCTAAACTAATCTACTATAACTCATTCAATATTCTGCGTTGTGTGCTGGGAGGCGCGCGGTATATATTCGGAGATAATCAGCATTGTAATGGCTGACACCAATTCAGACACATGAAACTACAACCAATGACAGAACGGGGAGGAGACATGACAGAAACATAAACAAATGCACGTGTCGAAATGTCTCGATTGTCCACAAGGGAAAAGCAGGTGCTCGCGCACCTGCTCGTGCACGCCCGCTCACATTCTCCACAGTGCGCTGCTTAAAGGGGAACTCATGACAGAACCCCCCCCAAGGGCACTTCTCCCGGAGTGCCATGAAACATCCATCTCCATTGGTGGCCCCGGCCCCTTGGGCAGAATGTCCCAAGCAGAGCCTGGAGACCGCACGGCGTTCTTGGCGAAACAAAAAAGCAGAGCAACGTACACGGCAGAGCAGGGAAGCAGAGCGAAGTCCTCAGCTGAACGGGTAGGCAGACCGACGACCACAGCCGGGCAGACAGGCTGAGCTACGTCCTCGGGGGAGCATGAAAGTGGAGCGACATCCTCGGTGGAGCAGGAAAGCAGAGCGACGTCCTCGGCTGAACAGGGAAACAGAGCGACGACCACAGACGGGCAGTCAGGCTGAGCGAAGTCCTCGGCGGAGCATGAGGGCAGAGCGACGACCACAGCCGGGCAGGCAGGCTGAGCGACGTCCTCGGCAGAGCATGAAGGCAGAGCGACGACCACAGCTGGGCAGGCAGGCTGAGCGAGGTCCTCGGCAGAGCAGCAAAGCAGAGCAACGTCCTTGGCTGAACAGGGAGAGGAGCGTGGGTCTCCGTGCAGCCAGGGAGAGGAGCGTGGGTCTCCGTGCGGCCAGGGAGAGGAGCGTGGGTCCCCTCGAAGCAGGAGAGGGGAACGATGTTCGCCATGGGGCAGGAAGGCTGAGCAACGACCTCAGCCGAGCGGGGAGGCTGAGCGACGACCTCAGCCGAGCGGGGAGGCTGAGCGACGTCCACAGCCAAACAGGAAGGCTGAGCGACATCCACAGCCGAACAGGAAGGCTGAGCGATGTCCACAGCTGAACAGGGAGGCTGAGGCTCTGAGGTCACCAGGTGAACCTTGGACATGGGCGGAGCTTGGGTGGCCATGTCAGCAGACTCGGGCGTGAGCAGAACCTGGCTGTGTGTGTCGGCAGACTCGGGCGTGAGCAGAACCTGGCTGTGCATGTCGGCAGACTCGGGTGTGAGCAGAACCTGGCTGTGCGTTTCGGCAGACTCGGGCGTGAGCAGAACCTGGCTGTGCGTGTCGGCAGACTCAGGCTTTGACAGAACTTGGGTGGTCGTGTCGGTGGGCGTGGGCTGAACCTGGGCGACCGGGTCAGTAGACTTGGGCGTGGACTGAACCTGGGCGACCGGGTCGGTAGACTTGGGCGTGGACTGAACCTGGGCGACCGGGTCGGTAGACTTGGGCGTGGACTGAACCTGGGCGACCGGGTCGGTAGACTTGGGCGTGGACTGAACCTGGGCGACCGGGTCGGTAGACTCGGGCTTGAGCAGAACGTGGTCGGCCGTGTCGTTAGACTTGGACGTGAGCAGAACTTGGACGGCCATATCAGTAGACTTGGTTGTGACATCAGGAACTTGAGACTTGACTTGGACTTCAGAGACTGGAGACTTGACTTGGACCTCAGGGACTTGAGACTTGACTTGGACTTGGACCTCAGGGACTTGAGACTTGACTTGGATTTCAGAAACTTGAGACTTGACATGGACTTCAGTGACTGGAGACTTGACGTGGACTCCAGAGACTAGAGACTTGACTTGGACTTGGACCTCAGGAACTTGGTTGTCCATGTTAACATCAACTTGGTGGCTCATCCGCTCATAATGCATGTGGAATGGAAGATCAGCACTGTTCGCCACATTAACTCCCTTCAACAGCTCATCCAAGTTGTAGCTCTGCCCTGGTTCTCCAAACTCCCTCAGAAACAGGTCCGAGAACTGCCTACTGTCCTCCAGTACCCGGGGTCTCATGGCTGCTACTCGCTGTGCCCACTTGAGAACTGGGCCAATAAATCGGGACATCATGAACTTAATCCATTGTCTCTCCCTTGGCTTCGGGTCAAACAGGCTTGAGAAGTAACTCTGGCAGTCTCTCATAAAATAGTCCGGATAACCAAAGAAGCCATCATACCGATCGGGAAGGTCCATGAAAGTCCATTGTGAAAACTGCATAGAATCCAAGGCGGGGATGATTGGCGTGGACCTCCGGGTTCTGCGTCCTCTTCGTTCTCGTGCTGCATCCATGATGGGCGGAATATTCTGTCACGTATCATGACTTAACGGAGATAAGGTAGGATGCAAGCGCAGTGTGAACAGTTTTATTGAGAGACACACAGGCAGGTAAATCCAGAACGTGATCCAAAAACGTAATCCAGTAACATGCAAAGTTCAGACGATCGGCAAGCAGGCGTAAAGGAGGCAAGGCAGGAATCAAAGTTGTGGTCACGGGATACAGGGTCGATATACCAAACATGAAACATAAACAACAGCGAGGGACTGGTAGCGGAGAAACCAGTGTGAACTTAACAAACGAACCTAAACATGAAACATGACATGAACTATGACTATGAATCTAAACATGAAACATGAAACTATGGACTGACTGTGGTTATCTATCGTAAGGACTCTAAACTAATCTACTATAACTCATTCAATATTCCGCGTCGTGTGCTGGGAGGCGCGCGGTATATATGCGGAGATAATCAGCGTTGTAATGGCTGATGGCTGAGGGCAATTCAGACACGTGAAACTACAACCAATGACAGAACGGGGAGGAGACATGACAGAAACATAAACAAATGCACGTGTCGAAATGTCACGATTGTCCACAAGGGAAAAGCAGGTGTGCGCACATGCTCCACAGCGCGTTGCTTAAAGGGGAACTCGTGACAGAAGTAATTTTTTACTGTACATCTAGATTATCAAAATTATTTTTAATCCTTAATAACCATGATGTCATCTTTAAATTATCTTAGTTAAAATAGTGTGATACTTTCCTTTGCTGACAGGCGATAAACCAATGCACCACTTTTCTCTACATTTATAACCCATTAAATAGCATACATGACAGATTCATAGGTTTACAACAGTACATGGGTTATGACTTTGAGTATCAACATGTACTGTATGTGAGTTTTTGTCTCACCTAAGGTGGATGTCAGTCAAGGCAACAGGAGCTTCACTATCACCCTTTGTTCAACAGGTCACTGCCTGCTTCTACATTGGTGGGTGTAGGGTATGTGAGATGGGGAAATTACCATTACATTAAATGTTAGGAGTTATAATAATAATAATAATAATAATAATAATAATAATAATAATAATTATTATTATTATTATTATTATTATTATTATTATTATTATTATTATTATTGTTATTATTATTATTATTATTATTATGTTAAATGGGGCAACAATCCACTGTACAAAATAATCTCAGAATGAGATGCGACTCAATGATGGTTCCATCACCAAAATAAGAAATAGTAATGTAAGTATATAGTAACAGTAATAATAGTAATAAGTAATAGTAATAGCCTATTATCTGAAGGATATTTGATTTAAATCAGGTGAATCCATTCATAGTTTGTAGAACTCATTTGTGACAAGAAAGAAACACCCACAAGTAAAACATATGAAGTTTAATAATAATAAGAATCAACATACTACAAAATATATAATATAATAATATATATAATATATATAATGCCCTCCACTAATGTTGGCACCCTTGTTAAATATGAGCAAAGAAGGCTGTGAAAAATTGTCTTTATTATTAACCTTTTGATCTTTTGTTTGAAAAAAAAAATCACAAAAATATTCTTCTCTTATGTATATCAAACAGACTCACACTTTCTGAGGCCAAAAGGAAACTTCTGCAATTTTCCAGCTGTGATCCTTGGAGATTTTTTGGACTCTCGAACCGTCCTCTTCACAGTGTGTTAAGGCGATATAGACACACATCCAATTCCAGGTTGATTCATAACATTTCTGGTTGACTGGAACTTCTTATTTATTGCCCTGATGGTGGAAATGGGCATTTCCAATGCTTGTGCTATTTTCTTATAGCCACTTCCCATTTTGAGAAGCTCAACAACCTTTTGCCGCATATCACAGCTATATTCCTTGGTCTTACACATTGTTATGAATGACTAAAGGAAATTTTGCCTATATGTTACCTCATAGAATTCAGCCATCATTACTTAGGGGGAAGCTTTTGGAGCTGTTTGGAGTTGACCGTCATCTGGCCACATAGATCACCAATTATCTCACTGACAGTCCACAGTATGTGAGGCTCCAGGACTGTATGTCTGATGTGGTGGTTAGCGGCACGGAAGCACCACAGGGTACAGTGCTCACTCCCTTTCTATTCACCCTGTACACAGCGGACTTCAGGCTTAAATAAAAGGCTTAATAAAAGAAGCTCCCACATGCAGAAGTTTTCTTCTGGCAGAAGTTTTCAACGATACTCTCATTGTTGGACAGGTATCAGAAGAGAATGAACAGGAATACCGGGAGGTCATCACTGACTTTGTCAACTGCTGTGCCACCATTGCCTCAGTGCCAGCACAAAAAAGGAGATGGTGGTCGGCCTCTGTAGGAGGTCACCCCAGACATCCAGGGTGTTGACATAGAGAGCGTAGAGACATACAAATTCCTGGGTTTTCACACTCAGGTGGTAGAGCTCATGTGGTAGAGCGGGTTCCTTGGGGAAGATGCTGAATCCCAAGTTGCACCCGATGGCATGTGCCTTGCATGGCAGCTCTGCTACCACTGATGTGTGAGTGTATGTGTAAATGGATGAATGAGAACCAGTGTAAACCGCTTTGTAGAACTGTTAAGGTTAAAACAAAAAGCACTACATAGGTGCCAATATATACCAATAAACTGGACTGGTCCATAAACTCAGATGTCCTGTCTAAAAAGGGCCAAAGTCGTTGCCACATGCTGAGGATGTCATTCTATGACATTGTGTGGTTGCGTCTGCTATCTTCTATGCAGTAGTCTCCTGGGTAGCCGGGAGCATATAGAGGGAAAGGAAACATCTTAACAAACTGGTTAAGAGGGCTAGCTCCGTCCTGGTCGGCTCTCTGGACAGCATAGAGGAGGTGGGGGAGAAGAGGATGTTAGCGAAGCTGGCATCAATCATGGGCAACTCCTCTCACCCCCTGTAGGAAACATTGGGGTCCCTGAGCAGCTCCTTCAGGAGCAGACTGCTGCACCCTCAGTGTAAGAAGGAGCGTTACCACAGGTCCTTCAACCCTACAGCAGTCAGACTCTTTAATGCAAAAACAACATAATGTGTCTCGCTGTTTTTCCATCATCAGCCAACACCTTCAAAATATTCTGCAATATGAACATTTATTAATTTATTAATGAATAATAAATTATTCCCCTATTTTCCCCCCTATTATCCCCTCTCGCAATCTGCAATCAATTAGTAGTTTAGTAGTTCCCACTCAGCGTGGCGCAGGGTCCCTTTCCAGAACATTCACGCTAACTGTTCCTCGGTGGTGGAATGAACTTCCAATCTCAATCCGGACCGCAGAATCTCTCACCATCTTCAAAAAACAGCTAAAGACCCACCTCTACTCTGTGCTTCTTCTGGAACTCAATTAATGGATCTTGTATGGTAGCACTACTTGTACTCTTCTCTGCTTGATATATCGCTTTGCTTGTATTTTTCTCATTTGTAAGTCGCTTTGGTAAAAAGCGTCTGCTAATGAATAAATGTAAATGTAATGTATTACTGTTGCTCACCCTCTACTGTGAACTGTGCAATATTCTGTTTGTCTCTTATCAATAACAACATAATGTAACACAGCTAGCTGTTTTTTTGCAACATCAGCCAGACATAAACATACATCACATACATAAAATTCTGCTCTATGTATATTTATTCATTTATTACTATTTGTTGCTCACCCTCTACTGTGAACTGTGCAATATTCCATTTGTCACTTATCTGTATATAAACGAGGTGTTACTCATATATATATATATATATATATATATATATATATATATATATATATATATATATATATATATATATATATATATATATATATATTCATCTTCGTATTCATCTGTACATACATTGAGGTGTTCATAGTGTACATATTACAATTATTATTATTTTCTACTACTATTATTCTTATTTTCAATTCCTATTATAATTGTTTAAGACTTTTTTCTATTCTATTCCTATTTAGTATGTATTCTTTCTTATCTGCTTTGTGTAATTGAGCTGCTGTAAAGAGGGAATTTGCCCATTTTGGGATCAATAAGGTTTATCTTATCTTATTTATACCCCTGTGAAACAAGAAGTCATGGTTCAACAATGTCCTGTTCCTAGTCACCCAGTTGTACTAAAAAATGTTAAATATAAATGGGAATATACTTCAGATAAATTTTTCTCATATGAATTCATAGGGGTGCCAATAATTTAATATAGGTGCATACCTATATTAAACAGATATATTTTTAACAAACCTGTGTATTGTTCGCAATTGTTTGATATCCATGAGAACAGAGTATTTTTGTGCATTTTTTTTAACAAAATATCAAAAGGGTAAACAATAAAGACAATTTTTCACAGCCTTCTTTGCTCATATTTACCAAGGGTGCCAATATTAGTGGAGGGCACTATATATACAAATGTAGTGAAAATAAATAGTTAGATAATGAGTAGAATGAAGATTAATGGCAGACATACATAAAGAGTGTAGGCAGTGGTTTAACATATTAATTTTAGCTAAAGTACCATGCCAAGATTGAAGATGGTTTGTAGAGAAGCTTTGTGGTTTATGGCATCAAATCTACTTCTCTGGAGATCGCTGATGAAGTCATGTGACTCTGTGTGGACTGAGATCGGCAAGAACCAGCAATAACCTCAGTTGAGTCAGCTTATCCAGAGATCATCGTTCTTCAGTGAAATTTGCACTAAAAAAAAAGTTCACTATGGTTAGTGTGGGATCAGCTGATTTTGAGTCAAAATCATGACTCTGAAGTTTATATTTAGAGATCCAAATGGATGGAAATGTAATGCCCAACAGGCATTTGTGAGTTTATGGAATTCATGCTGAAGAGTGAAGAGGTATCTCAGTGTCCATGCCTCTTCTCATCCAATCCTGTTGATTTGATTGGTTGCTGTTCATACGGATGAATTCCAATTCATTGTGAGGTTGTGATGAACTCTGGGAAATGTTGGTCATGGCGAGAAGCTGACAGTTAGATGACAGAAATGCATATATATTCAAGCCAATTATATAATTTATAGATATTTGGAGCAGTGTTTCTATGAATGAAAATTTATTTCTAATTATTTAGATACAGTATTTTCATGGGGGTCAATAATTTTGCCATGTTTTCAAGAGAAAATAAAGTTACATAAAAGGTTCTTCTCAGAATGATACTTGTTATCATTAAGAAGGGATAGGTAGCCTCTTGACTTTTGTCAGTTGAAAATTTTAATCATAGTGTGTAATGTTTATTTTATACACTCATTTTTTCTTATTTTCAATACTTTCACTGTAATTATATGTCTTGTGCTGGGCCCACATTGTATGCATAGAAACATAAAGGGAATGAACTGACATCAGACTATCTGTGAACTGCACTGTTTTTTTTTTTTTTCCCTATTCCTGATTAATACATGACTTTAAGTGTCTTCATCTTTAGTAGTTCAATGTCAAGAAATCCCAGCCCACTTAAAAAAAGTCCACTCTTTTATTCCACTTACTAGTTTTTTTCCCTTTTTATTTCTCTTCTGTTCTTCCCCCCACTAATCTGTAGCTGCTGCTCATTCCGATTCAAATCCTCAGTGAGAACGGAGGTCGGCCTTCGACTCACGTTGCCATAGCTCCCCTGCTTCTGTGGTCTATATTTCATATGAATGATGGATAAAAAAATCCTCTAGGGTCCATAAACTTAGAAACTTAAAACTCCAGCAATAAATGGATATAGAGTGGTGTTTGAAAGTTTGTAAACCCTTTAGAATTTTCTATAAACCTGCATTGTGACTTAAAACAACAACAGATTTTCTAAAAGCCCTAAAAGTAGACAAAAATAACCCAATTAAACAAATGAGACAAAAAATTTATAATTGCTCATTTATTTATTGAGGAAAATGATCCAATATTATATATCTGTGAGTGGAAAAATTATGTGAATCTCTAGGAATATCAGTTTGAAGGTGAAATTAGAGCCAGGTGTTTTCAATCAATGGGATGACAATAAGGTGTGAGTGAGCACCCTGTTTTATTTAAAGAACAGGGATCTATCAAAGTCTGATCTTCACAACACATGTTTGTGGAAGTGTATCATGCAATGAACAAAGGAGATTTCTGAAGACCTCAGAAAAACAGTTATTGATGCTCATCAGGCTGGAAAAGGTTACAAATCCATCTCTAAAGAGCTTGGACTCCAGCAATTCACAGTGAGACAGACTGTGTATAAATGGAGGAAATTCATGGCCATTGTTACCGTCCTGAAGAGTCGTCGACCAACAAAGGTTAGTCCAAGACCAAGACATGTAATATTCCAAAAGGTCACAAAGGAATCCAGGGTAACTTCTAATCCACTGAAGGCCTTCCTCACATTGGTTAATGCTAATGTTCCTGAGCCCACCATCAGGGGAACACTGAACAACAATAATGTGCATGGCATGGTTGCAAGGAGAAAGTCGCTGAAAAGGAGTATTGCTGCCTGTCTGCATTTGCTAAAGATCATGTGGACAAGCAGAAAGCTATAGGAAAAATACTTTATGGATGGATGAGACCAAAATAGAACTTTTTGGTTGAAATGAGAAGCATTATGTTTGGAGAAAGGAAAACACTGCATTTCAGCATAAGAACCTTATCCCATCTGTGAGACACAGTCATGGTAGTACCATTGTTTGGGCCTGTTTTGCTGCATCTGGGCTAGGACAACTTGCCATAATGAATTCTGAATATAGTATACCAGTGAAATCTAAAGGAAAATGTGAGGACATCTGTCTGTGATCTGAATCTCAAGAGAAAGTAGGTCATGCAGCAAGTCAACAACCCTAAGCACAAAAGTCGTTCTACCACAGAATTGTTAAGAAGAATAAAGTGTTTTGAAATGGCCAAGTCAAAGTACTGACCTTAATCCAATAGAAATATTGTGGAAGGACCTGAAGCAAGCAGTTCATTGAGGAAACTCAAAATATCCTAAAGTTGAAGATTTTCTATACAGAGAAATGGGCTAAAATACCCCCCACCCCCCCACCCCAAGCAGATGCTGATGACTGATCAACAGTTACCGGAAATGTTTAGTTTCCGCTAATTATTATTTATATTTATAGACCCCCAGGGCCATATACTGAATTCCTTAGTGAATTTGCAGATTTTATCTCAAACCTGGCTGTTTCTCTAGATAAAGCATTAATCGTTGGTGATTTTAATATTCATTTTGATAACCCGGAAGACCATCTGAGAACAGCGGTTGTGTCCATTTTAGATTCAGTAGGGATCAATCAAAGTGTAATAGGACCTACTCATAATGGTGGTCACACTCGTGACCTGTTACTAACATACGGATTAAATATAGAAAATATAGTAAACTTTCTGCAGTCTGAAGTTGTCACAAACAACAAATCTTATGTTGTTTAAAATACATATTGATCATAATATTTGCACCTCATGCTAGACATAACCAGTCGTCCAGGTAGTTTTGTACACAGTTGCCGTGGAGTCGCAAGGAAGCCAGAGCAGCATCCATGCACTTTGTGAAGGTGCAAGGGGATAAAGCTAGCCCGAAGGGAAGAACCCAATATTGGTATGGGTTGCCTTCAAATGCGAACCTCAGGAACTTCCTGTGACTGGGCAATATTCCTTTTTGGAAAAATGCACCTTTTAGATCCATCACCACAAACCAGTCCTCAAACTGAATCTGTGGCATGATAAGTTTGAGCATCAGCTTCTTGAACCGGTATGTCTGAAGAGTATGGTTCAGATGACACAGATGAAATTGATGAAATTGGCCACATACTCCCATCTTTTTTGCGGACCAGGAAATAATGATTGTAAAAACCTCCCTCCCTCAGGGAACATGGTACGTGTTCTATGGCCCCTTTGTCCAAGAGGGATCTTAATTCCTGCGCTAATGTCAGGCTCTGCTCTGTGCTGACTACTGTTGTGAGCACATCTCTGAACCGGAGGGGTCGAGCTCTGAACTGGACCCGGTAACCCTTTTCTATGGTAGACAGAACCCATGGAGACACATTTGGCAGTAGTTTCCACGCTGCCAGATGGTCTATTAATGACATTAACTTTTCCATATTCTGATGGAGGGAAAGCATCATATTTTTGTTCCCTTGTGACAGCTAGCTGACCAGAGAAGACTGAAAACTTGGGACGGCCTTGGCTAGGGGAGGCCCTACAGTACCACGTGGGGCTATCTGCCCTAACAACCTCATATCCCCTGATACGTCCCTCCGTGGGCCATGAGGGCCGCTCCTTCTTTGTCTGCTTGGCCTTAATGATCATTCTCAGATCAGTCCTGTTAGCAGGCTGCCCGGTCCCCCTGTCTCTCCGCAGGGGGAAGTGGGCCGCCACACTTGCCTTATATGCCTCCCTCGCACTACTGCTGGCCCGGGCTCCAGTCATGGATGCCCCGGTGAACTCGACACGACAAGGAAAAAACTAGTGGAATGCCGCCATTTGCAGTTTAGCTTCGCAAAACCTGTCAACGATGGCATCAACCTTGCTACCAAACAGTCCGGAAGGTTTAACGGGGGCGGCCAGCAAGGAGACCTTATCTTTGTCCCCCATCCCTGAGAGGTTGAGCCATAGGTGCCTCTCTGCCACTACCAAGCTACCCGTTGAACGGCCGATATGACGGGCCATTTGCTTGGTTGACCGGAGAGACAAAACTGTGGCGCGGCACAGCTCTGCCATTGCTTCAGGCCCAATTCCCTCCCCAGTGTTGAGCTCACTCAGCAGGTCTGCTTGGTAGGCCTGCAACACTGCCATTACATGCAGTGTAGCTGTCGCTGAAAACAGGTATGGGTCTTTTCCTTCTTTAAGCCTTTAAAGTATTTATTTGTTATGTTGTTGTTATTACAATAATGCAATGTAAATATTAATAATAATTTGCCTATGTGAGTTTTGTTTTACAAGGGTTGCAGAAATAATGACATTATTACAGGTTAAACTAGTGAGCTGCATTTAATTTAAGTTACTGTGGTCATGTGATTTGACTAACTAATAGCAGTGCAAAAATGTGCATGCAGTTTTTGGTGCTACGCTGTACACGGAGTTAGGTGATAAAGAAGAGAATAATTAAACAGTAAAGCATTACAGCTACTCCTAGATTTCTGGTCAGTGTCACAAATCAAGGATGGGCTCGGAAGCAATTGCAGTACATAACATTTATTTAAACCTTGTGGGGCTCAGGTTCAAGCTCTGAGGTCACCCTGTCGGTCCCGGGCTGGGTCTCTGTACTGAACACAAACTCCCCCTTGTACCTGGACTCCTCCTCCTGTTGGCGTGGCATGGCGTAGTCCTGCATGAACATAGGCGGTAAGTTGAAGCCCAGGTAATTCCTGGCGTCCTGCTGCTTTCGTAGCGCAGCTTAGTAATCGTCCGACTGTTGGCGCAACGTGGCAAAGTACTCCACTAACATTGGTGGCATCCTGACGCCCCAGTTATCCATCTTGGCGATCTGCTGCTTCTGATTGTTGGTCTTTCGTTCTGTCACAAATCAAGGATGGGCTCGGAAGCAATTGCAGTATATAACATTTATTTAAACAATCAAAGAACAAAACTAAGACAACTAGGCAAAATACTGTGGCATGAAACAAAACACGGGAACACGAAAGTCTAAGACAACAAAAGACAGTGAATCAGTGCAGACAATGGATATATATACACATGAGTGCTCATTAACCAAAACGTGAATCAGGTGCAGGTGGTCATGTGACATGTAGTGCAGTGCAGTGGCTGATGGGAAGTGGAGTCCAGAGCTTCCTGATACGTGACAGTCAGAAGGCGCACACGGTATGTTGGTTTGTGATGTTGTGCGTTTCATGTTTGTATTGTAATGTAATAGTGCAAATGTTTCCTAAGGCCATTAATGCTAGTTTAATATGTGAGCAAGATGAATGAATACTCATGGACTCTTAAGAACATGCTTATGTACAATATGCTCATGTGAGATACATACAGTGTTTGACGGTGTTTGACAGTGTTTGATGGTGTTTGATTGTGTTTGACGGTGACCGAATGCGCTTAAGTTGTGAAGGAATGCAATAAAAGAAACGACAAACATCAGTTGAAGCGTACGTTTTAATCTGACCAGAAGAATAAGTTTGGGAGCAGCTACAGTGAAAAACGTGGCCTACTGCCTTTGGTAAGGCAGTGAAGAAGAACGTAGGCCTATTCTGGAAAAGCAGTGAAAAACGTGGCCTATTGCCACAAGCCACAGTGAAGAACATACTGCTTCGTGAACTGCAGTGAAAAAGAATTGTTTGGTGTGGTGGAAAACATCGCCATCCATGGACATGGACAACGTAGACATTGGGGAGTGAGCAACGATCGCCAGCATCCCAGGGTATATTGTACGGGCCTGCCCCTCGTAAAGTCTCCGTCCCGCACTCAACGTAAAAGACCTGCCTACCTATCCTGGCATTCGTCCAACGTGACATCGCGAGCTTCAGTTCAGCACGAAAGTGGAACCCAGAAGAAGACGGTGCTGCAGCCGCCAAGAACGACCACAGGGAAGCAACAACGCGGCATCTTTGGACAATTGAGTTTGTGAACATTCATTACATCTGGATTCCAGGTCAGACTGTACATTTACATTTCTCAGTTTTGTTTAAATTGTTATTTCTTGAAATTCCAATTTATTATTTGAAACAAAGGAAAAATGAGAACTACACCTGAATAATTTTGTAAGTTGAATAGCCGTGTGTATATAAAGTACTTGTTTGATCATTTGAAAGTGTGTATTTTCCTGGTGATTCTAGTTTACCTTTCATCATTTAATATTTCAATAGTGTTGTTTCAAAATAATTTACTAAAATGGATCAAAGCACACCAGATGTTTGTGTACTAGAAGGAGTACTACAGGCTCTAGAAAACGAGAAAACAGAATTAGAGAAGACATTAGAAACTGAACTTGAAACCTCAGAGAAACAAAGAATTGAAGAATGGTTAGCTGAAATTAATAAAGATCTCCAAATACATAGGATAGGGCTCCAGGAGCCAACACCTGGCGCTGAACAAGCTGTGAGGCGGTCAGAAAGAGAAAAACACCCAACAGAAAAGATGCTTGAGCTCATAAAACAGGAGAGTACAAAAAAGGAAAGAGAGTTCATGTTAACATATGTAAACTTCAAAGCTGAGGTTCAGTTTATTAGAACTAAACTAAAGGAAGAATGTTGTAAATCAGACTTAGGCGAAATGATAAGAACCTTGGAAAAGTATGAGTCAGAACTAAAGCAGGAATATAAGAGCTTACATGCACTGACCACACCAGCCCAAGATATACGAAGGGGAATGGATATCTGCACATCAGTGACTTCTGAAATAACTACACTTCTGAAAGTGCGTTACGCAGAAGCTGATAAAGAGTTTAATGCCGAAGCTGTTAAGGAAACTCTTTTGAAATTACTCCAGAGAGAAGACGCAAGGTCAATTTATGGGTCAACTGTGTCAAGATCTGGAGTGGGTAGTGTGCAAGATAGTCAAGTGTCATTAAAGAAGGCAGAGGCAGCGGCACGCTTGGCATCGAAACGTGCTGAACTTAACAGGGAAAGGGAAATATCTGCACAAAGAAAAGATGTGCTAGCTCAGCAAGAGAGGTTAAAACTGATGGAAGAACAAAGGGATCTTGAAGCTATGGAAGCTGAATACAATGTATATGCTGAAGACGAATTAAAATTGAATGCTGAAATAGGAGAAACTAGAGAAATCTTCACTTTGTCCCCAAGTCAGCTTCCAGTGCAGCATAACAGCACTCCATGCACCCAGAATCCCAAAGACCTTTCAATCCCTTTTTGCTCTGAAAGCAAAATAGAACCAAAATCAAATGAAGCCTCGCTAGTTCAAGCATTAAAAGAATCCCTGGCAATGACTAGACTTCCAGCACCAGAGCCGTTCATGTTTACAGGAGATCCACTTAAATTCACTGAATGGCGTACCTGCTTCAAGGCCTTAATCGAAACAAGTTGCACAAACCCAGCTCATAGGCTATATTACTTGAAAAAATACATCAATGGAGAAGCACTTTCTGTGTTAGAAGGAACATTTTATAGAAGTGATGAGGAAGCCTACACACAGGCTTGGGATGCCCTTAACAAACGTTATGGCCACCCCTTCATAGTTCAAAGAGAATTCAGGGGGAAGCTGAGTAGCTGGTCTAAGATTGGACCAAAGGAATCACTGAAATTAAGGGAATTTAGTGATTTCCTCATCTCCTGCAAGAATGCAATACCTTATGTTCATGGTCTAAAAGTTTTAGATGATTGTCAAGAAAACCAAAAGTTGCTACAAAAACTTCCTGACTGGGCAACAACCCCGCTGGAACCGGTACGTCACTAAAGCACTAGATGAAGGGAAGCCATATTCTGCCTTTAAGGAGTTCTCAGACTTTGTAGCCGAAGAGGCACGTGTTGCTTGCAATCCAGTTTCTTCTCTTTTTGCATTAAAACAAGCAGATGAGAAAAATGGAAAGGAACAGAAGCGTCTCAAAGCCAGCACTCTAGCAACGTCAACAAAGGTGTCTCAAAGATCAAGCTTCACTTCAAAGGACTCAAGTGCATCAGAAAGTTCTACAGCCAACTCTCCTGCCACTCAAACCAAAAGACAAATAGATTGTGTGTGCTGTCAACAAAATCACTTTATTTATAAATGTGAAAAGTTTGCAGCGATGCCTCTAGAGGAAAAGAAAACAATTGTCATTAGCAGCAATGTGTGCTTCGGGTGCCTCAGAGTCGGACATGTTGCAAAAAATTGCAGAAAGAGGGCTACTTGCAATATTTTCAGATGGAGTCATCCATCTCCACTTCATGAAGAACGCCCTGTAGGAGAAAAGCTAAATTGAATGTCGTCTTGGGATATTGTCTTTTGTCTTGGATTTGTGTCAAGAAAATCTGTCTCTAATGCTTTGATCACAGAGGCAGATGTGATAGGTGGAAGTTCTTTCACAGAGATGCGATGGCAGAACCCTTCGCCATCCCTTATGTCAGTGCAAGGCATTTTGGCTCCAACTATACTCCAGCCTAAATCTGTCTTGACTGCATAAGGTTCATACTCTTCCCCTGATATCACTGCTTTTGGTTTCAGAGCCCTTGCACAGTCATAGCCAATCAGAAGTCCTGCAGGACAGTTCAACAGATCTGGCATCTCTTCGGCTATGCTCAGAAGGTGAGTCCACCCTGCTGCTGTTTCACGAGTGGGAATGTTATTCTTCTCTAGTGGAATGTATTCTTGAGTGTGTGCCGGAGGTAGCTCAATGTACTCTTGTAAATTGTACCCTCTCACCTTCAGTCCAACAACTCTGTGACAATTCAGTATTGAACTCTTGTCAGTCATTGTTGACAACTTCAGATTGACAGGTTCTGTGTGTGCTTGAATTTTTCCACAGACATGATGGTCAATGAAGGTACTGGTACTCTGTGTGTCCAGTAATGCATACACTAAGGTCTCTGGACTATTCTTGGCCGCACTAGAGAGCCACACCGGAACAATCATGGAAGTGCGATCACCATTGTCCATTCTCACGGTGCATAAGGCAATGGAAGAATTGTCCTTTTGTGGTAATGCTTCAAAAACACAGAGTACCAGTACCTTCATTGAGAAATCTCAAGACAGATTTAGGCTGGAGTATAGTTGGAGCCAAAATGCCTTGCACTGACATAAGGGATGGCGAAGGGTTCTGCCATCGCATCTCTGTGAAAGAACTTCCACCTATCACATCTGACTCTGTGATCAAAGCATTAGAGACAGATTTTCTTGACACAAATCCAAGACAAAAGACAATATCCCAAGACGACATTCAATTTTTGCATCTCTTGAATGGGAAAATTCAACATAATGAAGAGGTACATCTGGAGATGCCTCTACCATTTAGAGAGCGTCCTCAGCTTCCAAACAACAAGCAGCTGGCTACAGTCAGATTGAAACATTTAAAAGGAAAAATGGAAAAGAGTCCAAAGTACAAGGAAGATTATATCAAATTCATGGACAATGTCTTTAGTGATGGTGATGCAGAAGAAACAAATGCCACCCCAAAGGAAGGCAACACATGGTACATTCTGCACCATGGGGTGTATCATCCTAGGAAGCCTGAGAAGATTAGGGTTGTATTTGACTGCTCTGCCAAATGTGAAGGCACCTCTCTGAATGATCACCTCCTCACAGGACCGGATCTAACAAATACTCTGACTGGAGTGCTGTGTAGATTTCGCCAGCATCAGATGGCGATTAATTGCGATGTTGAGAATGTTTTGCAATGTTTCACCGCTTCCACATAACCCCAGAAGATTGGGATTTCTTGAGGTTCCTGTGGTGGGAAAATGGGAACAAAGCAAGAGAGCCCAAAGAATACCGGATGTGAGTTCACATATTTGAAGCAGCATCATCGCCTGGATGTGCTAACTATGGCATGAAATACCTCGCCAGCAAATATGAGAATGATTACTCATTGGTTGCTTTCTTCATCCAGAAAAATTTATATGTGGATGATGGGCTTATCAGTGTCGATTCGGTTCAAAGAACCAACCAGCTTGTGAATGAAGCACGAGAAGTCTGTAGTAAAGGACAGCTGCACTTACACAAATGTGTCTCTAACAACAGAAAGGTTTTGGATGCAATACCAGAGAGTGAACATGCAAGTGCAGTGAAGGATGTGGACCTGAACTACAGCAAGCTTCCAATGCAGAGTGTGCTGGGAGTGAAGTGGAGCATAGAGGCACACAAAGACAGGTCTGGACCCATTAGTGTAGAGGAGCGAAGAGAAGCAGCTCTTGTGCTCATCAGAGCAGCACAAAGAGAAGCCTTTGAAAAGGAGCTGAAATTGTTTAGTCAGGAATCCACAAAGCTACCAAAAACTCACAAGATGTATCAACTTGACCCTATCTTTCAGAATGGATTGCTCAGGGTTGGTGGCAGGTTGAGAATGTGCTCCACATCAGTTGAGTTGAAACATCCAGTGATCCTTCCTAAGGAAGGCATTGTCACACAGCTTATACTTGACCACTGTCACAAAAGGACTCAGCACCAAGGCCAAGGGCAAACCTTGAATGAGCTCAGAGCCAGCGGATATTGGATAATACGTGACAGTGACCCACGAAGAAGACACCCTGCCGCATAGGCTTTGCCCACCAATGACAAAGTGGGCTTGGAAGGCAAAGATGGCCCCCCTAAATTACCTGCCATCAATGAAGAGAGGTGGCTCGAAAGCGCCACCTCCACCTTTGGCCTTGCTAAATAGCCGTGCTGTTCACTCCCCACGATGGCCGAACAATCAGACATTGCGGCGGTTATAAACATGGCTAGTGTATGGTTTTCCCCTGTAGCGTGATATTTCATCATGCCCTTCTGGAAAAAAGGGGAGTTTTGTGAGGGAGATTTATTTTCACTGGGGAGGAAGCGCTCATCCAGCCTGCTATGAGCCACTTCCTCAGGCCAGTCTAGATTTAGTTTTTCAACTGCCCTAGTAATCACTTCAAGCAGCTCTTAATATGCTTGAGAGCTGCTCCCTGTTTTTCATGCAATGGCATCCCCTAATTGCGCTTCAGATTCAGAGAGGGTGTTTTGGCCATAGCAGAAGGAGGAGTCGCTACGCGTGCTCCAAAGTCCAGCGGAGAGCCAGACCCAGAAGACAGAGCAAGAGATAGAGCAGCGCTCATCGCCGGCTCCTCTTCCAAATCCATATGAGATCCCCAGGACGTGAGCCGACCTGCTGCCTCGGCAGCAGCTGGCCCAGATCCACAAGGCTCTGTCAAGTCATGAGCGGAGCTGCCAAATTGCAAGGCATTCACGATGTGCACAATCAGACCCCTCGAGGGCTGCTGTGGCGTGCTCCATCCCTAAACACTTCACACAGAAAGTGTGCCCTTCCATCCCCCATGATGAAACAGGAGCAAGGTGTAACACCCTTCCTGATTTCTCTCTCGCTTATTCTTTTTTTTTTTTTATAGGGACAGAAAAGTAAGAGATTTTTCTTTCTTTTTCTGAAAAGATAGAGAGGAAATTAAGTGTATTTTTTTCAAGCATTACACAAACCACTGTCATCCAGTCTTGAAGATAATAAGGCTGACAGCGCGGTTTACAGCTGCTGTTATATATCACGCAATGCGCTTAATTGCCACTTGACCTGATCAAGGCCTATAAATAGGCATGATGTTACATAAGCTTCAAATGCCAATCACGCCCGAGGGCGTTTCCCACAGCATTGAGTTAACGCAACGTGGGGTTCCCTTTGAAAGGGAACATTATGTATCATGCAAAAGTTGTTTAGCATGGTAACTGATTGGATTCTCTCTCTCTCTCTCTGTCTCTACTTTCAGTCCTACTGAGGGACCTGTGTGCCTGTCAGTATTGAAGAGGGCATGGCCACAGTGCCTGTTAGTAAAATTTACTCAGTTAAAATTTTTGCAAACAGTTTTTTTCTTCAGCATAATGAAATAGTTAAAAAACTTCGTAGTAGCGAACTCTGATTTCTAGATCAGTTAGATCAGCAGCTCCAGCTGTGTATGTCTTAAACATCATATGATCGCAATTTGCCAGATATCCATGCAGCTCCATTAATATTTCTGTAGGACTCTTGGCAGCCTCCCTGATAAAAATTCATCCTTTTGTTAATTTTGGAAAGACATCTTGTTATTGGTACTGTATTGTCACTGTGGTGGCACAATTGTGTCTCACTTGTTGATGATGGATTTCATGGTGTTCCTTGGAAATTCTCTTGTACCCCTGTCCTGATGTATACATATCGACAATGAGATCCCACAAATACGTTTTTGTTTTTTTTACATCACAAAAAAATGCTATTTTAACAGAGGTGTGTACATTATTCTTATATTCCCATGTATGGATGTTTTGTAAGACACATCCCCAAATTTTATACACATATATATATATATATATATATATATATATATATATATATATATATATATGTACACACCACAGGTGTTCCTATTATAGTTGATGGTATCTATTGTCCAATTGTATGCATGGTACATAACCAGAACACCTTATACTGTACATGCCCACTTTGTTTCTCTTTTGGCTTTGACAGAGTTTATGACTTATTTATTTATTTATTTATTTATTTATTTATTTATTATTATTATTATTATTTTCCACAAAGGATAATGTGATGTCTTTGGTATAACAGAAATCAGATACTGTTATCTTTCCTTCCTCCTTCGTTTGGTCCCTTTATCTGGTAGAAATCTAAAATCTGCCCTCCACTAAACCATTTCCAAAGGGTCAATCTTGAAATGTTCCTAAATGATTAGCGTACAAATGAACAGCTATGGCATTTAATGCCCAAACTCCATCTGTTCAAGTGTGAAACACACACACACACACACACACTCACACACACACACACACACACACACACACATGTCATACTATCTCTATGAAGACCAGTGATATAATTATTGATGCAACTTATCCTTGTGGGGGCCAGCCAAATGTGAGGACATTTGGTCCCCACCAAGATATAACCATCCACTCTAGCACAATACTATAGGTAGAACAAACACCAAATTCCACTTTAATAAGATGTGCCTTTTGCCTGATCCATTATGCTGATCACATAAAAAGTGTTAATATACCAGTAAATATGTTCACTGCAGGAGAATACTCAAACACGCGCACGCGCACACATGCACACGCACACACTGTTCACAAGTGGCAGATGTGGTACTTCAGAACAAACAGAATCTATATCAATTAGTGGTTTTATTCAACAATTGAGTGTTTGACGGATATAAATACATTGTGTATCCTAAATTTAATGACCAGAATACAGAAAATTACAGAAAAATACAAAAAATCATTTGGCAAAAAATATTACAACATCTGAAATACATACATATATACATATATATACATATATATACACATATATATACATATATATATATATATATATATATATATATATATATATATATATATATATATATATATATACACACACATATATATATATATATATATATATATATATATATATATATATTATTTTCAGGTTTACAGTCTTGTCTATAACCCTCCATCCATCCATTTTCCATACCGCTTATCCTACACAGGGTCACGGGGAGCCTATCCCAGGGAACTTTTAGGCACAAGGCGGAAGACACCCTGGACAGGGTGCCAACCATCACAGAGCATAATCGCACACACTGGAAGCAATAAGCATATAACTATAAATGAATTTGATATATTTGTAGGTATATTGCTTATTACAGAATTGGCCAATTATTTTTCAACAATGAATTTCGACAAATTTTACATGAAAGCTTTAACCCTTAAAGATTAATATGAGACTATTACGGGAACTCTAGGAGTTAGGCATACAATTTTCTGCCAACAACAACAACAACAATAATAATAATAATAATAATAATAATAATAATAATAATAATAATAATAATAATAATGATGATGATAATAATCATAATAATAATAACAATAATAATAATAGTTAACTACAATAATAATTAGTCTATGGATATAACATTTTAATATCAATATTTAAGACTAAACCAGATGAGTGAGCTATCATTATACAGTAAGTCCCTCTACGAAGAACCATCAGTTCTCAAAAGCTAATACAGCATTTTTCTGAGTCACAGTGGATCTAGCACCTATCCAGAATACTGGGTGTTAGATAGGGACACACCCTGAATGGGTCAAATCTTTTTAGAGCTGTTTAAAAAATCCTTGTATGATTTCAGTTAGTGTCACCATTGATAACAAATACACTTCTTCCACATAGTGTTATTTTTATTTTATTTTTTTTTATTTATTTTTTTTACAATCGCTCGGATCCATTTGTCAATACTTAGGTCACTTTTTCAAAACTCTTCACACAGTTCTCCTAACCAACTTTCAGCTTGGCAAAGCAGTTCATTTCGCACCAAAAATTCACTACAACTACCAAATAATTTCATACATGTCTCAAATCAACTCATTCTTCCACAACACTAGCAAAGCTCACTTTGTCATTCATAAAACAATTACCTAAAAAATGCTAACAACAGGGAGTATTATACAATGTTCCCTTTCAAAGGGAACTTCACGTTGTGTTAGCTGAACACTGTGGGAAGTGCCCTCGTGCGTGACTGGTATCTCAAGCTTGTGTAACATCATGTGTTTTTATAGGCCTGCCATGATCAGGTGACATGCCAATTAAGCCTGTGATGTGATATATAAACGTCATGTGATATATAAACGACACCTGTGAACCGTGCCATCAGCCTTATTATCTTCAGCGGACTGCATGTCGGTTGCTTGTTTAATGAAAACAAAAACACCCTTCATTTGCCAGAGGTAGTATATCCAAATTATCAGTAGGAAAGAAACAGTAGGTGAGAAATAACTGGATGGCGTACTGCTTCTGGCAAGATTTTGCAGTATGCAACTGGTGGACACTATGTGAGTCAAAAATCCCATAATGCAATGGACTAGCGTGTTGGTTCTTTTTAAGCATTAAACCTTGATTAAACAGGACTTGTTTAATAATACCCGAATAAATTATATCTTTGTTAACAATTTATTAAATCGTTGAAGGTTTAACAAGAAAACAGTTGTCACAGAGTTTGAAATCTTTTTGTGATATCTGTCATGCCTTAGCCAGCTAAGCTAACGGCAACGAATTTACCTCAGCCTGTTAACCCTGTCCACATTAAATTGCTAATTCAGTTAACTTTCCTGATATGCATTTTGCCATTAGTGCAGTTGCATTCAATCTTCAAGACATGGTGTGCTTGAGCTGGAACACATGAAAAACCTGAACTGGTTAAGGGCAGAAAATTTATGAAATACTGTATTTCACGGGGCAGAAAAAGGAAGCTATCAATGGCTGCAACCAGATTTCTGAGTAGGCAGGTTGTGAAAAACCCTTGAGTGACTGCAAAAGACATGCAGCAAGACTTGGTGGCAACAGGCACTGAGGTTTCAGCGGGTACAGTACACGCAGATGGTTTCCACGTACACCACTACTGACCCAAAAGCACAAGAAAAGCCAGCTCAAAATCATATAAATAAGCTATAGAAGTTTTGGGATTCTGTTCTGTGGAGCGTTGAAACAAAACTGGAAGTTTTCAGCATGTTGGATCAGCGGTATGTCTGGAGAAAGAAGAATGAAGAAAGAACACTCTGTCCACAGTCAAGCATGGTGGTGGCTCTGTGATGCTCTGGGGCTGCTTTGCATCCTCTGGGACTGGAAAACTGTAGCATGTGGAAGGCACGATGGAGTCAGTGAAGTATCAGGTATAATAAAGAGAAAACTTCATGCCGTCTGTAAGGAAGCTGAAGCTTGGGCGTCATTGGACCTTCCAACAGGACAATGATCCCAATTATACCTCAAATTCCACGAAGGCTTGTTTTCAGAATAAGTCCTAGAAGATCCTACAAGGCCATCCCAGTCACCTGACTTTCAACCCCATAGAAAATCTCTGTTGGGATTTGAAGAAGGTGGTTGCAGCACACAAACCCAAGAATATTACTGAACTTGTTCCTTGTGACAAACTAATTCCCCCTTTAAACCTGTTTGTGCCACATTTAGCAGCAATACTGCAACCAAATGCTTCTGCTAACTGGACTAGGGCTTACTCCTGTGCTTTGGATCATTGTCCATCCATCCATCTTCAACTGCTTACTCCTTTTCAGGGTCACGGGAAACCTAGAGCCTATCCCAGGGAGCATCAGGCACAGGGCAGGGTATACCCTGGACAGGGTGCCACTCCATCACAGGGCACAATCACGGACACACTCACACACCCATTCATAGACTACAGACACTTTAGACATGCCAATCAGCCTACCATGCATGTCTTTGGACAGGGGAGTTAACCGGAGTACCCGGAGGAGAACATGCAAACTCCGCACACACAGAGCCGCGGGAATTGAACCCCGACCCTGGCAGTGTGAGGTAAACGTGCTAACCACTAACCCCTGTGCTCGAAACAGTTCCACTTTCAACTTATCAGTCCACAGAACATCCTCCCAAAAGGTTTGATGAGTAGCAAGGTGTGTTACGGCAAAATTCAGATGAACCTTAGTGTTCTTCTGAGTTAGCAGTGGTTTTTGCTTCACCACACTTCCATGGATGCCATTTTTGCCCAGTGTCTTTCTGATAGTGGAGTCATGAGCAGTGACCTTTATTTATGCAAGAGAGGCCTGTAAGTCATTTGATGTTGTGCTTGGGTCTCTTCCTGGATGTGTAGTTTCTGTGCTCTTGGAGGATTTTTGGAAGGTAGGCCACTTTTGTCAACGTTCACTACTGTGCCGAGTTTTTCTATTTGGAGATAATGGCTCTCACTGTGGTTCTTTGGAGTCCCAGAGCCTTTGAAATAGCTTTGTAACCGTTTCCAGACTGATGTATTTCAATCACCTTTTTCCTCATCATTTCTGGAATTTCTTTCAAATTTGTCATATTGTCTTACTAGGTACGACCTTTTAAACAACTTCATGCTGTTGAAAAAGTTTTGGTTAATTTTATTTGATTGAACAGGTTTTGCAGTAATCAGACCTGGTTGCGTCCAGTCCAGCTGAACCCCATTATGAATGCACTTTCATAGATCTGAGGAATTAGTAACTACAGGGGCAAATACTTTTTCACACAGGCCCTGTTGGTATTGGATAACATTTTTGCTTCAATAAATAACATTATCATTTAAAAAGTGTTTTGTGTTTACTCAGGTTGCCTTTGTTTTATCTTAGATTTTGTTTTAAATTGTATAACAATTTAGTATGAGAAAAACCAAGAAATCATGGTGGGGCAAATACTATTTCACAGCTCTGTCCATTTAGAATCTATAGCTTGTATTTTTCAATGCAAAGAAAGAATACTGTCCTCTAGGGCTTATTAAGAGGCAGGTTTGACCATAACACCTCTGTTGGCTAGATTTTTTAGGTAATATTCCTATTATTATAGACCTCCTGTGGTTCCCTTTCCATTGATGGACAAAGTAGAGGGTTATATTTAACAGATAAAAAGCCAATGAATAGCTATAAGGAAGTTGTGCCTAAAAATAGCCAATTTAATGTATATTGAAAATAATGATATACTGTATAGTTCCTATGACAAATAAATAAACATTGCACTCAAAAGACATACTTCAAAAAGATGTACAGATGCAGTTGAATAGACTTATGAAACAATATAGAGTTTGAGTATAATATAGAGTATGGCCTGGCATCTGTACACAATCATTTTTATGGGTTTATTGACTCATAAAGTGCACTGAAGAAAAAGTGTTTTGACGTTAAAGATTCTGGCACTGCTGTTTTTTTCACCGAGCCATAGTCGTTAAATTGATTCTTCTAGTCTGGCATGTAAGAAAGTCAGCAGTGAAACTGAGTCTTCCACTACAACTCCACCTCATCAATACTCACTTACAATGAGATAAAAAAGGAATTGGAAGAGTAAGCAGGAGAGGAGAAACACACACAGGTCCACTGGAATTTGATTATACAATCCAAATACAGAGCAACATTTAACTGCTACTCAGTTGGTGTATGATTTTTAATTAGTAAGCACATGCTATAATGTCGACAATTATTTATTTATTTAATAACAAAATTGTTCATGTGTACTTTGTAATCACGAATCAAATACTTATTAATTAGAAACTGAATTGACCAATTATATTTCTTGACAGTGTTTCCCAATAAAGTATGCATATTTATGGGCTAAGTGCTAATGTTCTAACATTATCTATATATAAACATGTAACCTTTTAAAACCAACAGAGCTGTCACTTTAAATGGGCCAATGATTTTGTATAGACAATCTGAAGCTAATTAGCAAGTTTAATAAAAGTGGAACATTTTATCACGCGGTGTATCAGCGTTCATTGGGAAAAATAATATTTTGTGAACATTTGTATGGCAATCTGCAATCTTTCAGATGTTGCTGCTACTGAATTCTAGAAAAGAGGCAAAAATGGTGAACAATCTGCAATTTGCGTTCATATGTTTTTCACCAAAAGTTGTTCCCTTTCAAAGGGAACTCCATGTTGCATTAGCTCAACACTGTGGGATGCACTGTGGCATGTGACTGGCAGGATGCATTAACAAAATATTGCAAAGCAGCTTTGGATAATTTCAATGTGATCTGTAGTAGTTCATTCAAACTTCATTTACACTCAATTTCATTCAAACATTGTACAGTCATTTTGGCTGCTTGATAGGTACTGTAGCTAGTAGGGAAAGGAAATAAAGTTACTCCATCTGTCATACATAGTTAGCTACATAGGGGCCCCAATGGTGAATATACAAAGGGTAAGTTAATAAGGATGCATTAACAAAATATTGCACAGCAGCTTTGGATTTTAAATTGCCAAAATAATTTCAACGTGATCTGTAGTAGTAGTAGTAGTAGTAGTAATAATAATAATAATAATAATAATAATAATAATAATAATAATAGGAACAAGTTCACAGGTGCCGTTAAATATCATGCAACTCGCTTAAGTGCCACATCACCTGATCATGGCAGGCCTATAAATAGGCATGATGTTACACAAGTTTCACATGTTGGTCAAGCGCGAGGGCGCTTCGCACAGCGTTGAGCTAATGCATCATCTCATCTCAGGGAACAAGGGTAACCCAGACGTTTTCTTCCAGTAAACACTATGGCCAAAAGTATGTGGACACCTGAGCATATGGAGGTCTTCCCCAAACTATTGGCACAAAATTGGAAGCACACAATTGTCTAGAATGTCCAAACATGTTCTAGCATGACAATGTCCTTGTGCACAAAGCGAGGTCATGGTGAATGGACACAGATCTCAATAGAAACACTCCAAAATCTAGTAGAAAGCCTTCCCATAAGAGTGGGGGTTATTATAACAGCAATCTAGGAACAATTAAAAATTAATGCGCATGGTTTTGGAATGGGAGGTTCAATACTCAGGTTTCAACATACTTTTGGCCATGTAGTGTATAATAGAATTCCAATACACACACTATGTTTTACAAAAAACAAAGTGGAAATAATTTTATTTGGGATAATCTCTAACCTTGTCTTGGCTGACATCAGGCCAGGTAAGGAAGTATAACCTTACCTTATAAGGTTATAACCTTATAACCTGCTGTATAACCAACACAGCAGTAAATGTGTTTAATCTGCCAAAAGCTAAAAATTCATAGTTATAGTAAGTGTCTTTTTCTCACAAAATGAATGTCACACTTTGACCAAGTTGTTGGATAGCTATGTATCACAAGAAAATGAACATAACCCTAATAAATTAAATTGCATCTAATTAAAATTTAATTCATATTAGTTTGTAATTAGATCCTGACTATACAAATTTTCATAATGCTCCTCCATCATCACCTCATCATCAAAACAAATTAAAAGCGTTTTAAAGACACACATTACAGATGGGAGGAGACAAAGTTTGAAAATGTTTAAATGACCTAAAAAAAATAAATAATTACTAAAATTAAATTTATCCCACAGAACAAAACTCAGTAAATTAACCACTGATTATTTCCACCCAAAGATCAGTCAAGTGAATAGATTATTATTCTTGTGTGTTCAAATGCTACGAGTGGCTTTTACCTGATGTAATTAGACAGAGACTGATTTGGATGATGCTGATCATCAAAGTGAGAACAGGGCATTTTCAGTGGAACAACAATCTCTTGCATTCATCACATGCCTGGGCTATGGGATAGGGTGGCTAGATTGATACTCTAGCCACCCTACTTCACAATAAAAAATTAAAATTAAAATCCAGGCCTGCCTAAATCACCCCAAAACATGTAGCAAAAAGCATTATGGTCTCTTGACCAAATTAGAACATTTGGGGCATAATTATAAAATTCAAAGTGCCTTCCACTAATATTGGCACCCTTGGTAAATATGAGCAAAGAAGGCTTTGAAAAAATGTCTTTACTGTGTAACCTTTCAATCTTCTGTTAAAAAAAAAAAATCACAAAAATACTCTGCTTTCATGGATATCAAACAATTGCAAACACAACAGGTTTATCAACAACAACAACAAAAAAATATATAGCTGTGCAACAATTATTGGCACCCAATGAATTCATATGAGAAAAATATATTTGAAGTATATTCCCATTAATAATGTAATTTTTTTTTAGTACATCTGGGTGACTAGGAACATTCACCAAGGTAACACACAGGCCAAATTCCCTTAGTTATTCATAACAATGGGTAAGACCGAGGAATATAGTTGTGATGTGTGGCAAATGGTTGTTGAGCTTCACAAAATGGGAATTGGCTATAAGAAAATAGCAAAAGCATTGAAAATGCCTATTTCCAACATCAGAGCAATAATTAAGAAGTTCCAATCAACTGGAAATGTTATGAACCTGGAATTGGATGTGTGTCTATTTTGTCTCAAGGCACTGTGAAGAGGATGGTTCACGTGGCCAAAAAAAATTCCAAGGATAACAGCTGGAGAATTGCAGAAGTTAGTTGTGTCTTGGGGTTAAAAAACTACAAAACTACAATCCGAAACCACCTATATCACCTCCAGTTGTTTGGAAGGGTTTCAAGAAACAAGTCCCTACTCTATTTACCAAGGGTGCCAATATTAGTGGAGGGCACTGTATGTTTCGTGCAAAAACAAGACAGCTTACCATCCAAAGAACACCATACCCAAAGTGAAGCATGGTGCTAACAGTAGTGTTGAAGTAGTGCTGAAGTAGCTGATGCATTCTGATTGACTGAAATTTTTGTTGACAATGTATTTATGTTCATATTTGTTTCCGAATTTTTAACTAGCAGCTTCTTTGATTAACTTAAGAGGATGGTGTATACATGCTTTAACTGACAAGACAAATGATCTTGCAAGTAACAGTTGCTTGTGCTGTGACTACCATTGAAAACTTCTGAAAATCACAAATCAAAAGTTCTAAAGAAAAATGCCTATAGACTATTCTTATTCTTATCTCTGCATGAATGCAAAATGTGCAGCATTCCACTGTGCAATACTGATTCATCCTCTTCCCCAACTGAATATTTAAACCATTTACCAAGGTTTTGTGGCCTTATCTATACAATATTCAAACATAGTCCTTAACAAGTGACCTACAAGGCCTGGAAGAAATACAATCAATTGTTGTTCACACAAATAAAAGCCTTTGAACTATGATATGACTTTGGTAAATAAGGCAGCATATCACCATAACTGTCTTTTCAAAGACTGCATATCACCACCCATGTCAATACTGTGGGGCTGATTCATACATCACAGTTATTACAAGCTGTGTTTTATTCATTCTTTTTTTTTATTCTGAAAGGTACATTGGATTTTTGCTAAGAAGGGAAGCAACATTGCTGAACATAAGGACTACTTGATTGCCTAGCAACATGATGCAACTACTATATTATAACAAACATACAAAAAAGCAAGCATGGTCAAGAGCATTCTCAGAAATTAGGGCAACATTCACTATGATTTTATATACAGTGGGAGAATTAAGTATTGAATGTGTCGGCATTTTTTTCAGTAAATATATTTCCAATGTGTTACGATTCCTTGACGGAGACAAATGCAGTCTGGCAATCTGGATTACGTGGAGCAGACAACAGACGGAACACGGAATGAAATCAAGGTCAGAATAATCGGACAAAAGACAAGCGAATATCGAAACCAGGTAAACGTATATGAAATTAAGGCTTGGTGCACCAACAGAGACGAGGCTGCTGAGCGTTTACTTCACAAGAACTCCGGCGAACTCGAGCGTGGGCATGGCTGGGAAGTGTAGTCCTCGTCCCCCATGTCCATGGGCGGCACTACACGCTGGGAGCTGCAGCCGCGAGTTCGCCGTGGCGTAACACAATGAGGTTATTCACATGAAATTTTCACCAGACATCAGTATTAACTCAAGAAATCTGCAAATATAAAGAACTCACAACATTAAAGTCCATAAATAAAGTTATGTGTAATAAAGTGGAAAGACACAGGAAAAAATACTGAACAAACTAAGAAAAAGTAGTTCTCCACGGCAAGGAACCAGCTGAAATCCGTATGTAATTAGAAAGTAATTATACCGCCTATCTGTGCAAATTAATATCAGCTGGGTTAGTAAACTGATGGTCTATAAAAAGGTCTTTCGTTACCAAGGTGTCACACAAGAAACATCTCATGATGTGTAAAAGTAAAGAGCTCTCCCAAGACCTTCGCAACCTTATTGTTGCAAAACATATGGATGGAATCGGATACAGACGTATTTCAAAACTTCTGACCTTTATTGATTGACTGTTCCAGTCACCACCAGTGGGGCCATTATGCGCAAGTGGAAGCAACATCACTCCGTCATCAACCGGCTCTCTCACAGGAGCCCCTCGCAAGGTTTCTGACCAGGGAGTTAGAAGAATAGTCAGAAGAGTAGCCTGAGAGCCAAGGACCACTCAGAAAGAGCACCAGAAACAGGCAGCAGGTACCATCGTCACAGACAAAACAATAGGCACTCCACTGCCATAGCCCCTATGCACACTCACCCTGTAAGACTTCATTACAAAAAAAAAAGGCATGTTGACGCTCCTTTAAAGTTTGCTACACCTCATTTGGACAAGCATATGAAATACTGGAAGAGTGTATTCTGGTCAGATGAGTCCAAAATATTATTTTGGGCTGTCAAACTACACACCATGTTATTAGAAGAAATGGCACTACATATCACCTTAAAAACAGTATATCTACAGTGAAGTTTGGAGGTGGAAGCATCATGGTGTGGGGCTGTTTTTTCCATCGCATGGTACTGGCAGACTTCATATAATTGAAGGAACGATGAATGGAGCCCTGTAGTACAGGTGCATCTCAAAAAATTAGAATATCATGGAAAAGTTAATTTTCTTCCTCCAGACTGTAACAGAACTGAGAGATTAAAGGCTCAGGAAACCTTTGCGGGTGTTTTGATTAAATTTGCTGATTAGAGCTCTTCTCAGGTTGACATTTCTGTATTACAAATTCTTTATTCTAATATTTTCAGATACTGGATTTATGATTTCCATGAGCTGTAAGCCGTAATCATCAAGATTAAAACAAAAAAAAGGCTTGACATATTTCAATTTATGTTTACTGAATCTAGAACATCTGAATGTTACACGTTTTGAATTGAATTATGGAAAAAAAAAAAGTTTTCCACTATATATATATATATATATATATATATATATATATATATATATATATATATATATATATATATATGCACCTGTATGTACTACAGTCATGGGAAAAAGAAAGTTCATCCACCCACAATTCTATTTTATATATCAGGGCCTAAATAACAATTGTGTGATCTTCACCAACTTCTAAAAACAAACAAATAACCTCTATGTAGCCTTTTTTTTTTTAAGTAAACAAAGGTGGGAGAAAATAAGTACACAGTGTAATTCAGTAATATGTAGCACCACCCTTAGCAACAATAACTTGAAATAAATGTTTTCTGTCAGTTTATAAGTCTCTTACATCATTTTGGAGAAATGGCCCACTCTTATTAAACATTACTTCAGTTCATTTATGTTTGAGGCATTCATTTCTGCACAGCTCACTTAAGATGCCCAGCATCTCAATGAGGTCTGGACTTTGACTTGGCCATTCCAACACCTTGATTTATTTATTTATTTATTTATGTATTTATTTATTTATTTATTTATTTATTTTACAAAGTTCCTATGTAAGTCTCACCCCAACATCATGTACTGTATGTAAACATCTTCCTTAAACATCCAGCTCTTTAGTAATGTCCCACAATTTTTCATGGCTTTCCAACAATGTTTAGCACATGACATATTTTAATCTAATGCATGTACACAATTTTTCATGACTTTCCAACAAGATTGAGTGCATGATATACTTTAATTAAAAAAAAAAAGACATAAGATGACAGTGTAGCTGTGCAATAATATGTAAATTTAGCACATAATTGGGATCAATCAACCTTTAGGCCTCTGCCAACCAGGGGGTGGAGGTTGAATTGTACCAGTAAGCTGGAAGATGAGATTACACTTCCACTTTATAAATATGAACTATCCCTGATAATGTAAAAAAAAAAAAAAAAAAAAAAAAAAAATTACTTATAAAAATATATTTCTCAGCTAGTGGAAATGAGGTTCCCTCTCAGGTAAACTGGGTTTACTTTTTGTGATAAAGCTGAATAGCTTGGCAATCCTGGAGAACCTCAGAGTAAAGTTTCTGCTCTTCTGAATTGACAGCAGACAATTGAGTTGGTTTGGGTACCTTAGTCCACAAAGGTGGATACCCCTTAGTCAACTCTTGCTAGAACTTAAGCAAGCACATCCTGCTGGATGGAGACCCTGGGGCAGACCCAAGACACAATGAAGACTATATCTGACAGTTGTCTTTGTAATGTATCGGGATGCCCCAGGAGGATCTGGAATATGTGGATGGGGATAGAAAAGTCTGGACTGATGCCACCATGACCCCCAACAGGAAGATTAATGAGTGATTAATGAGTGACTGAATGAATGAATGAATGTAATAACCATTTTGAGGCATATATTTACAGTAAAAATGGTTTAGATATTTAATTATCCTTCTATCTCCAATGAAAAACTGTTACTATACTTGGAAGCCATTATTTTAAGCCAGGGGTTTTGCAATGTGGGACCACTTAAATAAATTCCACAGACGTCATATAGAGTCATATGTCTTTCTATCGCTTAACTTTCCACTGAAAGAACACATTAGTTAAAATTTGACATTAGTTGTAGACCTACTTGTTTTTGAAGTAGTGAAGTTTGGGTTAAACTCATTCAATTCAAGTGACAAGCCAAATAGGCTAATTCCTGGACTCATGCCAATTTTGGGGTCAACTTCCTCAGAAAAAAGTGGTGATTATCTTTGAAGTCAACAGGCTACTGTTCTCATAGCAACTTAATGTGTGTTAGCTCAACTCTTCTTACTCTAGATATTAACTATCTAGTTAACCACTTACTTTTTTCATTTTAATTACATCAACAAGTGGAAGCCAGAAAGCAGACAAACTGACTGAAATTAAATTATTAGTGTTTATTTCTTAACAGTATTTTAGATAGATATGAGCATTTCATGATTACAGCTTCTTTGTGATCTTCTGGCATTAGTTATTAGTATCTAATTTCGTAGCATACATAGCAGTTATTCGCATCACAAGTGGGGAAGTCAGTATAATTTTTTTTGCATCTACTTTAAAAATCATGAGGTCTCCTATGTGACTGTATATCCCGTTTATAGGAAGAAACAGCCCTGCTAATAGTATCTCAATAATATGTAATAATATTGATAATGGTGGGCTGTGATTTCACTATGATACCCAGATCCTTGTGGGCTCTCCACATACTGGGGATATTATAGTGGGGATTTAGTCAAGTTACCATTGTGTGCATGTGTATGTGCAGATGTGTACCATGGCGTCCAGCCCTGACGTTTCTTTTTCCTTTGGTGTGGGAGGAGTGAAGGCGAACCACAGCGGGCAGTGTTGTGTACTTAGAGGCGAACACATCCACTTCCGTTCGGCTGAACCTCCACCATATGGACCTCCACCATCACCCATTTGTGTATGAAGCCTCCAATCCTTGGGGCTAAGCCCCTGCCTCAACAGGATGTCTGGCCAGAATGTACATTGCACTCACTGATAAAACTTCCCCTCCACCAGAGAAGAATTAGTTGAGCCTGGTTGAACAGGGGGCGCAAAATAAATCCTCCCTGGTGGTTGATATGAGACCACTGCTGTATTGTCTAACACATGATGACCTCTCAATTGAGGAGAAGAATTTCAGTACACTTCTAGGCGAT
Organism: Ictalurus punctatus; assembly: GCF_001660625.3. NCBI lineage: Eukaryota > Metazoa > Chordata > Actinopteri > Siluriformes > Ictaluridae > Ictalurus > Ictalurus punctatus. The sequence continues at coordinate 25,314,794 of NC_071284.1, forward strand.
TTACATACCACACTAGATGAGGGCTGCTCCAGAAACTGTGAGGGAGGTATCTGATATTACCATCGTGTGACCCGAGGCTAGAAACCGGGGACACCTCCAAGTTCTCAGAGGATGTAGGCATCATGACCGTGGTCTGAGCAGCTCTCTAACATCCACCAGCTCCGTGATGTCATCATGGAGGAGTGGAAGAGGACTCCAGTGGCAACCTGTGAAGCTCTGGTGAACTACACACCCAAGAGGGTTAAGGCAGTGCTGGAAAATAATGGTGGCCACACAAAATATTGACACTTTGGGGCCAATTTGGACATTTTCACTTAGGGGTGTACTCACTTTTATTGCCAGCTGTTTAGACATTAATGGCTGTGTGTTGAGTTATTTTGAGGGGACAGCAAATTTACACTGTTATACAAGCAGTACACTCACTACTTTACATTATAGCAAAGTGTCATTTCTTCAGTGTTGTCACATGAAAATATATAATCAAATATTTACACAAATGTGAGGGGTGTACTCACTTTCGTGAGATACTGTATGTCCCAAGAGTATGGTTCAGATGACGCAGATCTAAAATTGGCTGCATAACCCATCTTTTCTGTGGACCAGGAGATAATGTCTATAAAATATCCCTCCCTCAGAGAAAGAGGCACATGTTCTATGTTCCCTTTGTGAGATCTACTTCCTGGACTATCACTGGGCTCTGTATTGTGCTGATTACTGTGCTGGACCTGGAACCCTTTTCTACGGAGGATAGAACGCATGGAGACACAATTGGCAGTTTCCACGCTGCCAGATGGTCTTTAGTGAAGTTAACTTTCCACATTTTTTTGAAGGAAAGCATCAGATTTTTATTGCCCTGTGACAGCTCGCTGACCAGAGAAAACTGACAACAATGGGACAACATTGACTAGGGGAAGCCTACAGTAATACTGGAGTATAACTGCCCTAACAACCTTTCATCCCCTGATAGCTTCCTCCACGGCTCCTCAGGAGCACTTCTTTTTGCCTTTTCTGCACTGATTATCATTTTTAAATCAGGCCTACTGGCAGGCTAAAACTGTGACTGTATGGTTCCCCTGGCTCCCTGTAGATGGAGATGGGCTGCCACACTCGCCTACTGTGCTCCCCTCACAATTCACCGGTTTGCCTAGTAGACCTGCTACACTGCCATAGTATGCCGAAACCCACAAGCAAGACCTGCTTCCGCATAGGCTTCACCAACCAACGCAGAGGTGGTCATACAGGGCCTGGATGGCAAAACCGGCCCCCCTGATTTTGCTGCCGTTGATGGAGAGAGGTGGCTCGTAAGCCCCTCCTCTACATTCAGCATAGGAAAATAGCAGTACTGTCTATCTCCCATAATGGCCGAAAAATCAAACGTTACATGGTGACACTTCATGGTGCACTCCTCCAGATCCAAACAGGACCCGCACGATCACAGGCAGCTGGCTGCCTCGACAGTGGCTGGCCCAGAGCCCTGAGGTCCCAAAACCCATCAACCTTCGGTTGAGAAGTGAGACAGCTGAGAGTGGAGCTGTTTCATTATGCCTTTTTTTAATATTTATAAAGAGCAAGAGATAGAGCAGCACTTGTCTCTGATTCCCACTTCAGAACCATACAGGACTACGAGTATGGATACCAGAGTCCTGAGATTACGAAACCCATCTCGCTTTGTCTGGGAAGTGAGCAAGCCGGGAGTAATAACATGAGAGCAGAGAGTAATACACTTTCTGAACTCTCTAAATCTCATTATGTTTGCACAAGAAAGCGACAGAATAAAAAAGAAATGTGTGTATATATATATATATATATATATATATATATATATATATATATATATATATATATATATATATATATATATATATATATTCTTTTGAAAATAAAGAGAAGTGAAAAGTTTTAGGAATGTTCACACAGACAGCTGACATGTGGCTTGCGTTGAAGACAAAAAGCTGATGATGTGGTTTACAAGCACTGTTTTGTAGTCACGTGATGCACAAAATGCCACATCACATGATCACGGCAGAGTTTACATAGAATTCAGATATGGTCATGCACGAGAGTGCTTCCCACTGTATGAAACTCATGCATCATTATCCATTTAAATGTACAAATAGCAACTTCCAGAACAAAATGTTAAGAATAATATTTTTGCTTTTTACTCTAGGACATAGAGACTCCACCTCAGAGCAACAAACAGCCAAAGAGCATAACATTTACTTCAACTGCTTTAAATGAGCAAGTTAACTATAGTGAAATGCTTTTCCATTTCACACATGGCTAGTTTTTGCAGCAAAAGCTTTCATGTAGCACATGAAAGAATGGCACTTAATTCTAAACCAAATGACCTCATGTATTTGTTATGAAAGTGAATATGTAATCAAGCATGCACTTCACCAAGAATTGCTCTTATTGTCATTTTGTTTGACTAAAAAGTGGAATAAGCAAACTGTCTTGCCTGAAAACTCCCTCAAGGTTGTCAAATATGCTAAGGTGTCTGAAACTCAGACGTCATTATGTTCAATCCACAAAATAATATTATGCCTGTATAATTAGTGTAAGAATGAGAACCATTGTATTATTTATGCTGCAATAACTAGCATTTTGTGAGGGATAAGGTGATCTCCTATGCCAGCCTTGAAACCCAGGAAAGTGCTGTAATCATATGTAGTCATTGCTTGTAAAATGTACAACTGAAACACTCTCTCTCTCTCTCTGTCTCTTCAGGCTATTGTTTACATTTCCCTAGCCTGGAAATTAGCCAAATCCCAGACAAAGCAGAGCTGCTCAGTGCTATAAGCTCTTTTCCTTAAAAAGACAACTCACAAGGCATATTTCAGCAGTATGGGTGGGTTTGGTTAGAGGGACGGGAAAAGCTTACACTCAATTTCATTCAAAATTTGTACAGTCATCTTGGCTGCTTGATAGGCACTGTAGCTAGTAGGGAAAGGGAAAAAAGTTACTCCATCTGTCATAGCTACATAGGGGCCCCAATGGTGAATATACAAAGGGAAAGTTAATAAGGATGCATTAACAAAATATTGCAAACCAGCTTTGGATTGTAAATTGTAAAAATTTAAACGTGATCTGTAGTAGCAGTAATAATTATAATAATAATAATAATAATAATAATAATAATAATAATAATAATAATAATAATAATAATAATAATAGTAGGAACAGTAAGAGAAGCTCAGTGAATGTCCAATGTACTGGAGAATATAGATATAAATCATACATGCATACACATAACAATTCATATACAAACTCCCCAACCAGTGACATGTAGTGTGAGTAGGAAACTATCCCAGAATTTGCACTGCTCAGCTCGGACCAGCCTGAGAGTTTTTGCGGCTCTTCAGTATTCAGTGTAATATACTTCTGCTGCTCCACAGAGAAAGTGGCCACAACAATCCTTCAATATTTGGTTCCCTGAAAAAAGCAACAAAAATCAAACCAAAGGTCAGTGTATGAACAAAGCCAAGTTACATCAATACATTACTGCACCTTAGCACCATAGCCTTCAGAAAGAATCGATGGAATGATTCAATAACTATGACGTTACATGCTCCTGCAAAGAACAGCGTGTAGTCTTCTTAATCCAGGGGATTTGAAATTCAAACACAAAGTTTGAAAACAAGAACACTGGAACTTTCAGACAGTTTCATTAAGTTTACTATAAAGTGAAATGCTATGTTTCATGGGAATACACCAACTTCAGTATAGTGATCACATTTGCTGTCAGCACTCTATGGTACATTGTCACAATGCACTTGGACCTTCTGGTATGCATGAGCTACTAATTGAAGCTGCTAACCAAGGCTGCTCACAGCAAAAATCTGTCACTTCCTTCAATCAACTTACACAAGACAAACTATTGGCAAAATCACTTAAAAGATTATGTACAAAAATAATTTGCTGCACATTCAAAGCAATTAACAAGTTATACCTCTTAACAAAAACAGTCTTTGTGTAGAGAGAATGAAATAGCTATAATAACTGTTATTCACACATGGCCAGGTAAGTTAGCACAGTACCTACGGTGGCGCATAATGGCAAGGAACCTAAAAAAGTCAACTTTACACAAAAAGAACTTTTTAAAAAAGTTGTCAGCTTGAAAAAAAAGAAAAACAAATAAAGAAAGACGTCAACTGTTACGTTCTTGTCCAATACTAGTCACAGAACCAGAATTTGAACCCTGCTCTGGCTGATTTCCCCTGGTCTGAATTCAGGAAGAAGTTTACAGAGACACATGGATTTCAGTGCACAAGCTTCTTCCTGAATTCAGACAAGGGGAAATCAGCCAGAGCAGGGTTCAAATTCTGGTCCTGTGACTGGTATCGGACAAGAACTTAACAGTTTCCTAGTGTCAGAAGCGGGGATATCTGGATGGAGGTTTTACTTTTTTCTACCTCCATGTAGATATCTAGATAAATCTTGAAGTATTGGTTGAAATAAAACATTTTGATTCATATTGTTTCTGTGAACACAATGTCTTAGAAACGCTGTGCGTACGTGATTTGACAAAAAAAAATAAAAAATCAGTTGAAATATCACACTTTGATTCACAGTGTTTCCATGAACACTGTGTCTTAGAGATGCTGTGCATACATGATTCGACAAATTCTGTTCCTACTTCAAAAGAAACAACATAGGTTGAAATGTCATGCTGTTTTAGTCCACGGCGCAGGTTACCACGTGATTCAACAAACCATCTGATACCCGCTATTTGATTGAACATCATAACCAAGACTGTCTGATATCCTCTAGTGATTATTATATTATAAGCTGTGAGCTATGGGTGGAAACGGTCAGTCTAGGATCACACCAATTCAGTGGATGCATGACCATGGTAAAGGTGTTTTTGTGCAGCCTTTCGTCAATAATTTTGCAGGCTGGACAAAAAGTCAGCTGCAGTTTCATTCTTACCTCCTTGATGGAACTTTTGACAAGGCACATTTACTCACAGCAGAGTTGTGTGTTTATGAGAGTTGGGGAGATCCCAGCTAGGATTATGAATACATGAAACACTTTATCTGCATGGAAAGATAGTAAAACGCAATGGGATGATGAACACTCTGATAAAAGAAAAAAGGGTAAATCCGCGAAGTCATCTAACAAAGAAAAAGCCGAAAAAGTACAAGCAGTAAAAATAGTAATGGCATCTAGCTCAATGCCTAGTGCTCCCCCACCATATATTGATGAAGAGTAAAGGACAAAACATTTATTGAGCAAACAGGGCTCACTGCAGATAAACCGCGCTCTGGCTCAAAGCCAGAAGAATCCAAAGCGTGCTTTAGCTCTGATCCCAATATCCCTGTGCCTTTCATACATGTAGGAAAAAGTTTTACATTGAAACTTCTTAGTATTATGGAAATACTAGCAAGTTGTGATGCTTTGCCTTCGACAGAAAAATATGGTCATTTTGTTAATGGGTCCAAATTTCTGCTGCATTTTGTTAAAGGTCCTTGCGTATGACATCACCGTGGAACTATTAATCACAGGCATTCCCACACTGGGCTTAACCCTTAATAGTGTCGAGGGCAACGGTACAGCAGGTGATAAATTTTAATATGCCTGGGCCAACTCGAATCATCTCTCTAACTTGTATGCCGAGTTCTGTACATTTTTACAGCAAAGAACTTGAAGGAAACAGGATATTTCACATGCGACTAACATTAAACAGCATGCCCAAGAATCCACTAGCTCATTTTTAATTCACTTCCAGAGTGAATGGGAAAACAATTCACGTTTGCCTTTAATATTGGAATGGGACATTCCATTTTATTTATAAACACACGTCTAAACAATATGTGCATTGAGTGTGCTCAACCCATTAGAATTACGACACAAAATTTGCAAACAATGACAGCTTGAGATATCGCCTTGCGCGTCAGGAAAATGGAATCCACTAGAGCTTTTTTGAAGCCTCTGTCAAACAAAAAATTAAACCTGTTATGGTCTCTACTAATGCCAACAATGGATCCTCGCGCCACTCACGCCAACATAAGCGTAATGCAAGAGGAAGACGGCCAAGTAATTGTTATTACTGTCATGCTCCAGGTCACTGAGAAAGGGAGTGCCGTAAAAAGCATAGGGATTTAAAAAAAATCATCAGCCACAATCTGCCCCTGTCGCCACCGAGTCGAACCCCAACTTGCATCAATGGCAATTTCAACAAAACCAATAGGGATGCCAAGAGAGTGAAGGAACCCCTTCTATGCTTTCTCTCAAGCTGAGGTCACATTATGACACACTGCCTAGTACTTACATTTGTGTCGAGGGTAAATCATAACCTTTTATGGCTGACACAGGTGCCACTTACATCTCTTTGGTATACAGTACGAAGGGAGAGCATCAAGCTCTAGCATTAACACTGTGAGAATAGATGGGTTTCCTGTCTCCTGACAATCCTGATATCATGTTTTATCACAAATTTGTTGTCATTCCATCTTTTCCTTTCAACCTAATAGGCAGAGACTTAATGTTTAAATTGAAGTGTTCTCTTACAATGCATGATGAATGAATAATCTGTTTTTCTTCTGTCTGCCATGTGGGTGATGACGAGCACGAGCCTGACTGCACAGAGTGTCCGATGCCTGAAGTATTAGAGTTGGTGACTAAAACTTTATGGGCAATGCATACTAATGAAGAAGGCCTAATTCAGGTAGCCCCTTATGCTGCGATCCTCAAAAACAAATTTTCCTGTATATTGTAAACAGTATCCACTATCAGCAGAAAAGGAGTTATGCATACAGCCTGTGATTCTTTACTTATACAGGGCATGGTTGTTCATACAGTATCTAACTACAACACACCTGTTAACCCTGTACGCAAGCCGAACAGGAAGGGATGGCATTTTACTCAGGACCTTAGGCGAATTAAAGATATAGTAATTCCAATAAGCCGTCTTGTACCTGACGTGGCTACTATTCTCACCGCTATTCCTCATAAACAGGCACATTTCACGTAGCTGATTTATGTAGCGCTTTTTTCAGCGTCCCTGTATCTGAGCATACACAGCCTATATTTACTTTTAAAAATCAACAATACACATGGACATGTCTTCCATAGGGTTTCATAGACTCTCCCACTGTGTTCTCATCCATGGTGCATCAATCCCTCTCATCACTCATTTTAACTTAGGGCTGCTGCCTTGTTCAGTACATGGATGACATTCTTTTATCAGCTGAAGGACATGAGCTCTGCACAGAGGGCTCTCTAAAACTCTTGACCCACCTGGCTCAGTGTGGTTTCAAGGCCTTGCTAACTAAACTTCAGCTCTGTCAGACACTGGTCCAATATCTGGGTTTCCATATCTCTAAGGGGCAGCGCCACCTAACCAGTGACCGAGTGCCTGCTATTGTTGAGGTCACACCTCCAGCAACACAAAGAGGTATACTGAGTTTTCTTGGACATATATATTATTGTCCTCAGTTCATTCCTGATTGCTCACACCATGAAAACATTCTTAGACACTGTTGTCTCAAGGACTCTCCAAAGAACATTGAATGGACAAAGGAGATGACAAACTCTTTCTGTTATCTATTACAGGCATTAAGCTCAGCCCCGGCTCTGGGAGTCCCGGACTACACATCGCCGTTCCACCTGTACATTTTCAAGGATGGGAACACTGCGGGGGGAATCCTGGACCAGGAACACAGTGGTAGCTATCGCCCAGTAGCATACCTACAAGGTTTGCTTGCCTGGCTGTTGCTACGTTTGCTCTCATGGTCACTGATGCTAAAAAATTTGTTCTTTCACATCCACTCACTTTGCACACATCTCATCAGGTCTTATCTATCCTTAATAACATTCAGATAGAACACATGACTGCTGAGTGTACTTCAGGATATGAAGCTATCCTTTGTGCCACACAAAACCTAACCATTAAACTTGTAACCACTTCTAACAGCCCTGCAGTCTTGCTCCACAGACTTCTACGTGCCTGCTCGGAGGAGCCCACACCTGAAGCTTGGTTGGAACATGACTGTTTGACATACATACATGACTCCTCGTCACTCCGCTCTGATCCGTCAAAGCATCCCCTGGAAAGAGAGGAGAAAGTATATGTTGATGGATCGTGTTCTAAACCTAATGACTCAACATTTTTATGTGGCTACTCTGTTTGTTCAAATATTGTTCATGAGGCTCACTCTATCCCATTTAATTCTGCTCAGGCTGTGGAACTTGTTGCTCTCACTTGTTCTTGTCATCTCTTTAAGGGTAAGTCTGTTACTATTTACACTGGTTCACATTATGCTTTTGGTGTCACACATGATTTTGGTGAAATATGGCATGCTCGTCGTTTTCCTGCCGCTGATGGTAAATCCATATTGCATGCCACACTTATTTCTGATCTTTTAGAAGCCTCGCTTTTACCTGACAGGCTTGCTATTGTTAAGGTTAAAGGTCATGACTACTCTAACACAGAACAGGCCTATGGTAATTCACTTGCTGATGAATTAGCTAGGTTGGCCTTGAAAGATGGCTTGCCAGCCCCTTTGTCCAGAACTCCTTGTTACATTGATGTTGCTTTCTTACAGACGCAGGCCTCTCCAGACAACCTCACCTTTTATTCCTCAGAAGGTTGCTCCCCATCACCCTCTGGTGGTTCTATATGCTGCCCCTATGACCGTCTCACTCTTCCGTCTTCTATCCTTCCATTCCTTGTGGGCCATTTCGCATGAAGAGGGGTGATCTCTGCAATAACAACAAGGTTTTTTATTCGAGACACTCACAAATCTGTTAAATTACTCCTTGATGCATGTTTAACATGCACAAGAGTAAATGTACAAGAGAAATCCGCCAAACATTATGCATTACCTCCACCTAGTGGTCCTTTTCAGGCACTACAAAATGACTTCACACACATGCCAGCTATCAGAGGTCTCAAATATCTGCTAGTTATCATGGATAAATTCTCTAAATGAAGCCTTTCCATGCTCAAAGGAAAATGCCAATACTATCGTTAAAATTCTCACAAATTAAATAATCCCATAGAACGGTATCCCTCAAACTATTGATAATGACAATAGGATACCTTTTGTTTCCAAGGTAACACAGAATTGTGTATGCATCTAAACATTGATTGGCATTTTCATATTCCATATCATCCCCAGGACTCGGGGACTGTGGAACAAAAAAAAGGGACCATTAAGGAATGCCTTACCAAGAGACTCTTAGAGTACCCCTCAAGTTATTAGGTCGATTTATTGCCTGCTGTCCTATGCTAATTTTGCATGACACCTAATCAGAAAACTAAATTGTTACCTTTTGAGATCATTATGGGCAGACCATTTCACACTCTATGGAGTAAGGTGTAACCCAGGTGTTTGCTATACAGTTGATCTGGATGTGATTTTTGGCGACTACACTCAGGCTCTTGTTGAAAAATTGAACAGTATAAATGGTGGTGTTTCTGTTTATCTCCTTCTACCCACAGAACAGCCTATTGACCCTTTCCTCCCAGGTGATATAGTTCTCGTCAAGAGCCTGAAACTACAAAAGGTTGGGGAAGCAGCCTTCGGTCATCCTACATGTGTGGTGGCCATTAAGCGTACTGCTGTCTTCATGGATTCACAACCCCAGAGGATTCACAGCAGCTGCATCAAGCACTATCCAGTTGTGACAAGAGACAATACTGCTATCAAGTAGCCTTGAGGGGGCATCATCACATCTCACCTCAACATATCCTCAATAGATGAGAAAGGGAAACACTTACAATCAAGCTGCCCTTAGTGGGTCTCTTCTCATCTCATTTAACACATAAACATATATCCTTGTTCTGTATTAGACATACACATGTGGAGTCTGTTATTTCTGTGTTTTTTTTTTATCCTTTGTCATTGTGCGGCCTTAAAAGGAGACTGTCGTTTCGGTTAATTAATACTTGGAAGCAGTGGATTCAGTAGTGTGTGTACTCTCAGGCATCTTTTGATTTCATGTCAGCCCGTACGAGGAACATCTCTAGATACTGGTACTGGTTTGAATATAGCCTAGCTGTTCTCATTGTGATCCAGATAGAGAAACACAATCCGTGCTCTCCCGGCATGACCCGCCTCAACATGGGCATGCTCATACTAATGGTCCTCTTAGTGTCACACGTCCATGCACACACACTCACACCCACACAACAGTGCGGAGGTAATTTGGCCTGCTCGTTTCACCAGAAATTGTGCAAAACCTTACCGACGTGCACAATGACTCATGTTGGATCTGCCATCACATGGGATCATATCAGTGGTCTTCTATGCCACTGTACAACATCACTGCCACATCAGCCAATGCACAGAATGACTCTTGCTTAGTTCCCATTCCCATAGTCTTGATACTACATTTCACCGCCGCTGTTAGGGCTGGTGCACCTTTAAATCAACCCATACCTGGCTGTAATCATACTGATAATCTGTGTTGGGATCTTTCTGGCACATCCAGTAGCCCATTACCACAAGTATTATGGAGTACATCTCAGGTCTTTGATGTACCCTGGCAAATAGGTGATGCATGCATCTGAGCCAATAGTACCAATGTTGAGTACTATTGATTACTGAGTACTGAGTACTATTGAGTACTGTTAAGTACTATTGAGTACTAATGTAGAGCCAACTCTAGTGCTGGGCACTCTGTCTGTCAGACTTATGTAGACGTGGAACCCACTTCCCAGGGTTTAGCGCCCAGATGTTCCAATAATGGCACTCAATTCCCTATTATTGGTAAGTGCCCATTCACCAAACTGTATAGCATTAATACTGCATTATGAGTATATGGTCAGAGAACCTTTATGGAAATCCTGAGTAATTTTCTTTGCACAGCATGTTGTTATCCTGCTTTCATAATCCCCAGTGTTTCTATCTATATCACCGATCCCTGGGCCCCTCCCTCATGTAGGATAACCAAACGTGGTGTCCCTAGCAAAGTCAAGGGGTCGTGGTTCAGAATAAGTTGGTCCTAGACCTATTAACTGCTGAGCATGGAGGTGTGTGTAAATGCCTTGTGTTGATTCTACATCCCAGAGAACTCACATAATATAACTAACATCATACATCACATGAAACAGGCCGTAATGATTCCTTCCGAGGTGGATGATTCCTGATTTTTCTGGTTCTCTTCCCTATGAGGAGGATGGTGTTACTGGATAATGCACTGTGCTGTGCCTATCCATATGCTCATTTTCCTAGTATTGCTGTTCCTCCCATGTTTTCTACAATGTTTGATGTCTGTGCTGCACCAACTCATGCTTTCTGTGACTAGTAATTATGCCCTGGTCGTCGGGCAGGATGCTGCTCTTTAGGGACCTAAGAGGGCAATTGATAAGTTTCATAGCATGGTCTTTTTGTCTAAATTCTGAAGGTCTCTAGTTTGTGTCACGACATTTCTTTACTAGGGCAGATAGAATTGTTTTGTGCCCTTGGAATGTGTTTTGAGCATTCCTAATCACCATGCCTTTTGCCCTCACTCTCTCTCAGTTCTTGTTCTTATTAATGTCTGATAGAATAGATGCCTTTAGTTGTTATATCACTCAAACCTACGTAATAGATATATTGATTTCATCTGTGACCTGTTCCAATTGACATTTATCATTCTTTACCAATATTTATTTGTGTATATATACTATGCTTTCTGTATCATTTAACTAAGAAGCACTTTGCACTGTGTTTGTGTAAGCTTCTTCCTGAATTCAGACAAGGGGAAATCAGCCATAGCAGGGTTCAAATTCTGGTTCTGTGATTGTTAAATTCTTGTCCAATACCAAAGTTTAAAAAAAAAAAAAAAATCCAAAAAGAAGTCAGCTTAAAAAATAAAAGAGGTCAACTTAAAAAAGAGAAGAAAAACAAAAAACAGATCCAATAGAGTCAACTTAAAAAAAAAATAAAAATAAAAACAGATTAAAAAAAAAAAAACTAAGTCACCTTAACCATTTCATACCCTGCTTCTATTGGAATGGACATCACATGGTTTATGGTTCCATTCCAATGGATATCAGGTCTTGAAAGATATCAGCAGGAACCTCATGACTTAGTATCAGTGTGCCAGGTTGTGAAATTTGTCCACGCATTTCAGAGCTAAAACTTCTAATGTTAAATTTTAATAAACAGTAATGTTTGTTAATTAGTAATATTATTAATATTATTATATTTTAGAGTGTAAAGTGACCGACTTTTTTGAACTTCTGGTAAATGAAAAACAATCCGATATTGACAGCTTGGAGTCAGGAGATGAGGCAGACAAGGAAACCAGGAATAATAAATAATAATAATACATATACGAATAAATAATGAATAATATTTTTTTCAAAACATACAATATGTTGGAGGTACTGGCAGAGAAGAAAATTCATGCTGCCAGGGCAGCAAGGGCCTTTTGTTTTGCAATGCCACCATTCATGTCCGACAAAGATATATCAAGAAAGGAGTGAGGAAACTATGACCAAGTTGTGAGCCATGATGGGAGGGTGTCACTTGTCAAATGGTTTCACAATATACCAGTCGTCATAGCTTCCGACTTTGTTGGTGCTGACAATGTGGATGAGATGCAACATTGGGACAAAAAGCGGACCAGTTATGTGAAGGTCACCTGTCTGGAGGTAGTAAGGCTGTACAATGAAGCAATGGGAAGAGGACCAGCTGATAAGTCTGTACAGAATTGAAATTCAGTCCAAAAAAAGAGGACCCTGAGAATGATCGTACATACTGGATGTGTGATGCTTTTGACCTGGCTATAGTTAACAGTTGGTCTGAATACAGGCAGGATGCCGTGAGGGCCAAGATCCCAAAACCATTTTTCTACTTTCTACTTTTTTTCCTTCTTATTACATTATTCATTGTTATAGTATGTATGTCCTTTAAAAACCTTTAAGACTTGATCACATACTGTTTATGTTTAAACAGTAGCTCAGATATATGGATAAAATATGAGGATTCCTCCAAAAGGTTTCTTGAAAATTTACGTTGCTTCAGTCATGGCATCCATTGTAGAGGACATGAAAAAATCTAACAAAAATATGATTTGCAGATTTTTTTTTTTTTCAAGACTCATTTCTACATTGGGGAAGAGTAAATTTCATGTGGGTAAAAAATGCACAGTGAAAAAAAATCAGGCCTGAAAGGGATTTTAAAAAAACATCCAAAAAAATTAGGGGAGCAACTTTAAATGAATGCTGCGAACAAAAAAAAAAGCGTGCTCTCTTTCTGGAATAAGTTGCAAGCTAACGCTACCTCACAAGGCACTATGGGAGTGCGTCTGAGAAACAGCAAATGCCAACAACAAACATGGCTGCCATTAGCCATGTTTTCACTAAATACACAACTGGATCTAGTTATTAGGTACATGTTATTGAAATAAGGTAAAAGGACAATGTGTGAATCAGATGTTACTGTTCCGTACTCAACATTGAAATGCTAAGTTTGTAGCAATGCTAACGCTATTGGAGTGCATGTGGAAAATGCAGAGTGTAAACGGCAGTTATTAAAAGCAATAGCGATCTCATTTAGTCCATTAGACACTCTGATGTAAAGACTTAATTTGGTATTTTTGTAATTTGTGTCCAAATATGTATTTATATGCAAACTAGTATGGAAACTATGTTAAGTGCTAGCTAGCTGACCCATGATCTTGTTAAATGGTACTTAGACCTAAAGACATGTAGCAGTATAAAATAGTTTATTTAGTTGTATTTAATTTATTGTGGCTTATTAACATTATTATAGTGACAGTGGTATTATCATAGCTAGTTATCTACATTAGTAGACAGTTATAAATAGATAGAATAGTTATACATGTGCTAATACGCAGAAGCTCTGCGTAGCAACCGGGCCAAACTAAGAGCATCTGAAAGGAAATGGCGCAAATCAAACAACCCAATTGACCTAACCGATTACCAGACACTCCTCTCTTCTTTTTCCAAAAGCATCTCCATTGCTAAAGCCACATTCTACCAAGAGAAGATTCTTAGTTCTCCCAACACCCGCATTCTTTTCAAAACCTTTTCCTCTCTACTCTGTCCCCCTCCTCCCCCTTCCCCTACTTCTCTCACTGCAGATGACTTTGCGACTTTCTTTACCAACAAGGTTACATCAATCAGAAACCCGTTCTCAGCCCCAGACATGTATAGACTGACTCCTCCTCCGGGTAACTCCCATCTGACTTCCTTCTCTCTCCTCTCAGAGACTGATGTGTCTAAACTCCTCCTCTCTAGCCATCCCACAACCTGTCCTCTTGACCCTATCCCTTCTCAACTTCTTCAGTCCATCTCTCCCACACTATTACCTGCACTCACACACATCTTTAACACATCGCTCTCTACTGGCACATACCCTACCTCATTTAAGCAAGCCCGGGTTACCCCACTGCTTAAAAAACCATCACTCAACCCTGCTATAGTTGACAACTACAGACCTGTTTCCCTACTCCCCTTTCTTTAGAAAACTCTTGAAAGAGCCGTTTTTAATCAACTCTCAAATTTTCTCACACAGAACAACCTCCTGGACACCAAGCAGTCTGGCTTCAAGAGCAACCACTCCACGGAGACTGCTCTGCTTTCCGTCACTGAAGCCTTACGACTAGCAAGAGCAACCTCTAGATCATCTGTCCTTATCCTACTTGACCTCTCTGCTGCTTTTGACACTGTGAACCATCAGATCCTCCTGTCAACTCTCTCCAGCCTGGGCATCACTGGAACGGTTCTGCGCTGGGTGGAATCCTATCTCTCTGACAGATCCTTCAAGGTATCATGGTACTTCTGAAACTCAGCAACTCACAACAGGTGTTCCACAGGGGTCAGTTCTGGGTCCACTCCTCTTTTCTATCTACACCACATCCCTAGGGCAGGTGATTGAGTATCACGGCTTCTCATATCATTGCTATGCTGATGACACCCAGCTCCATTTGTCCTTCCAGCCTGACGATCCATCCGTCTCTGCACGCATCTCTGCTTGCCTTTCGGACATCTTGGTCTGGATGAAGGGAAACCATCTTAAACTTAACCTGGCAAAATCTGAGCTTCTCGTCATCCCAGCCTGTCCCTCAATCAACCACAACCTCACTGTACAGCTCGGCTCACTCACACTCATGCCAACCAGGACGGCCAGGAACCTTGGGGTGATTCTTGATGATGGCTTGACCTTTGCAGACCATATTTCAGCAACTGCAAGGTCCTGTAGGTTCATCCTTTACAACATCAAGAAAATCCAACCCTACATCACCAAACAGGCTACACAGATTCTAGTCCAGGCTCTTGTTATCTCTAAACTGGACTACTGCAACTCACTGCTTTCAGGCCTCCCAGCCAGCTCCATCAAACCCCTTGAGATGATTCAGAATGCTGCAGCACACCTCGTCTTCAACCAGTCCAAGAGAACCCATGTCACACCCCTCTTCATCTCCCTCCACTGGCTTCCTATAGCTGCCCACATCAAGTTCAAGGCCTTGATGCTCACCTACAAGACCTTGTCAGGAACAGCACCCTCCTACCTCAACTCTCTCCTAAAGGCCTACGTTCCCTCTCGCAATCTGCGATCGATTAGCGACCGACGTTTAGCAGTTCCAACTCAGCGTGGCGCAAGGTCCCTTTCCAAAACCTTCACACTAACTGTTCCTCAGTGGTGGAATGCACTTCCAATCTCAATCCGGACCGCAGAATCTCTCACCATCTTCAAAAAACAACTAAAGACCCCCTCTTCTATGAACACCTAACAAAATCATAAAAAAAAAAAAAAAAATGCACTTACACCTCTACTCTGCACTTTGCTTCTTCTGAAATTCAATTAATAGATCTCGTATGGTAGCACTTCTTGTATTGTTCTCTGCTTGATATCGCTTTGCTTGTATCTTTCTCATTTGTAAGTCGCTTTGGATAAAAGCGTCTGCTAAGTGAATAAATGTAAATGTAAATGTAATGTAATAGTGTGCTTAATATGTTCCTGTGTATTCCTCCTCACTATACATAAATGGTTAACCTGATTTCTACCACTGGCTTCATATCCTGATTAAAGTGAGTGAATCACATCTCTTTTCAGGATCACCACTGAGCTGATCTTAGTTAGGGGACAGTGACACTGGCGTGTATTTCTTGATGGACATGATGTATCCATTAATGGATGGAGTAGAAGGGGGGATATGACAATAACCGTATTCACATTGGTGAAATCTTAAGAAATTACATTTTAGAAAGAGTTTGCAATTGTGTGTGTGCATCTAATTGCATAGTTACATGACAATGATGTCTGTATAAAACTGTCTGTGCTTCATACTGAATATTGACAAAAAAGTATTAATATGATAAGTGATAATCTAGTAACATCACATATCTTTCTTTCTCCCCACTTGTAGATTATCATGGAGAGGACGGACCCTTGGCCCTTTGCATTCCTTACACTACCACTAAACTACAAATTTTAACATGTATTTTTATTAATCAGTAAATAAATTGTTTAGTGCAATTGTGTATTTATTTCTAGTTGATTTATACTTAAATAAAATAAT
Source organism: Ictalurus punctatus (assembly GCF_001660625.3). Taxonomy (NCBI): domain Eukaryota; kingdom Metazoa; phylum Chordata; class Actinopteri; order Siluriformes; family Ictaluridae; genus Ictalurus; species Ictalurus punctatus. The sequence goes on from NC_071284.1 coordinate 25,331,276, forward strand.
CACAAATCATGTAAAGAATACAAGCTGTTTGCAAGCAATTGCAAGCTGTATTAGGGTACAGGCTTATACAGTATAGGATTATGCATTGTTGCATACCATATGAGGGGACAGGTTTATACAGTACAGGATTATGCATTATTGCAGATCATATGAGGGCTCAGGCTTATACAGTATAAGATTATGTGTTATTGCATGCCGTATGAGGGCACAGACTTATACAGTATAGGATTATGCATTGTTGCGTGCCATATGAGGGGACAGGTTTATACAGTACAGAATTATACATTATTGCAGATCATATGAGGGCTCAGGTTTATACAGTATAAGATTATATGTTATTGCACGCCATTTGAGGGTACAGGCTTATACAGTATAGGATTATGCATCACTGAAGGCTGTATGAGGGCACAGGCTTATACAGTATAAGATTATGAATTATTGCACGCCATATGAGGGGACAGGCTTATACAGCACTATTTTTTATTATTATTATTATTTTTGTTTTGGTGTTGGCAGCTTTTATTTTGAGTTCTTTTTTTTTTAAGTTGACTTTTTTTAAACTGACTTTTTAAAGTTGACTTTTTGAAGTTTACTTTTTTACTATTTACATTTTAAAGTTTACTTCTTTTTTTAAGCTGACTTCTTTTTTTTTAAGGTTCCATGCCCCTTTGGGCCACCACACATTACCTCATCATTCTCTTTATCGTGGCCATTTCTTCTTCCATATATCTCAGAATCCTGTTCTGTGGAATTCCGAACACATTCAATCTTGTCACCCATCTATTTTGGCCACACATTTGAGCTGGCACAATAGTTAAAGACATAACCTCCATACTCTGTGTATCTACAGGCAAAATTGAGCAGGAGGCAGGAGAAGAAACAATCCCCTACCGATCAGCCTAGTGTATCACTGTTCTTGTTCATACAGTGGATATGAAAAGTCTACACACCCCTCTTAAAATGGAAGGCTTTTGTAATGTAAAAAATAAAAATCATTTCAGAGCTTTTTCCACCCTCAATGTGAAATTATAACTTATATAATAATATAATAATAATATAATAAAAAATTAAGTGAAAAACCATCAGAAATATTTTAGAAAAAAATAAGAAAAATAAAAAGTTACAATAACGTGGTTGCATAAGTGTGGACACAATTTTATAATTGGGGACGTTGCTGTGTTTAGAATGAACCAATCACATTCAATCTCATGTTCAAAAATAATTATTATACAGCTGTCAACAATGAAATTATTCTGATTAACCCCAAATAAATACCAGCGGTTTCTGTAGGATTTTCTTCACCTGACTGCTGAAGCCATGGTTCACAAAGAGCTTACAAAGCATGTATTGTATCATACTTGTCTAAAGGAATCGATCAGGAGAGGGGTATAAAAGAATTTCCAAAACATGATGTACCATGAAACACAGTGAAGGCCATCATCAACAAATAGAAAAAAAATGTTTCACCATAGTGACATCACCAAGAACAGGATGTCCCTCCAAAATTTACAAAAGGAAAAGACAAAAACTTACCAGAGAGGCTGCAAGTACTGATCACTTACTGCATGTGACAACAGTTTGCTATATTCTTCACATGTTTTGGCTTTCTCACAAGCACTTTCTCCCAAAAAAAAGAAAGAAAAAAAAAAGTCTAAGCAAAACTAAATCACCCCCAAACCATGTGTTATATTCTGATGAGACCAATTCCAAAAGGTATAATAATTCCATAAATACAAAAGGTATGTTTGTTGTAAAAAAAAAAAAAAAGCACCACCACGAGAACACCTTACCCACAATGAAGCATGGTGATGGCAGCTTCATGGGGCTTTTATCAAGGTGGAGAGAATCATAGCTACACATACCAGTCGAATTTAGTTTGAAAGCTTCAGGTGTCTGCTAGTAAGCTGAAGATGAAAAAGAATTTCATCTTTCAGCATGACAATGACCCACAGCATACATCCAAATATAACATTAGGAATAGCTTAACCAAAAAACGATCAATGTTTTTGAATGATCTCACCCAGAATGAGAATAAGCCCAGAATCCAACTAAAAATGTGTGGGGTGACCTGAAGCACAGAAGATGCCCTCACAATTTGATGGATCTAGAATATTTTTGCTAGAAAGAGTGGGAAAATATTGCCAAGTCAAGATACATAATACGTAATACGCATTATTAAAAACATACAAAAAACATTGTGTAATGAGTCTCTGCGCATTGCACAGAGACAATAACAGCATCATTTTCAAAAACTTGCACTTTGAAACCCGTTTTCAAAAATTTGCGCTTTCAGGCCCCCGAACGCCGTTGTTTTCCATTTTTAGTTGAAAACTTTGTTGTGTAAATGGCCCCTAAGATAATCTATTTTAATGTATATTATACAACAGCTACACATATCAACTGGGACAGGCTGTGAGACACAGACAACCAGGCAGCTATTAACGACACCTTGGGTACAACATGGGTACAGAGTCCAGATGGAGGAGAAGAAGGCAAAGACGATCCAAATGGTCTCATTGACTCATTCAGCATGAGACAGCCAAGCCACCCCTTCTCTCTCCCGCCTCATCCCAATTACTCAGCTAGCAGAGAAAAAAAAAATCAATTTCTAAAATTAGAAGCCCTGATTGCTTGTGGTGATAGTGGGCAAATCCTGCTTGATTAATACAGGCTGCCAGGGCCAGACAGATTGTCCTAGAAGTCTTCCAATGATACTTCCAATGATACTGGAAAAGGACCCAGTTTGACCACATTAGTGATATTGCTTGTTATATATTTACAATATGTGGCAATATGTTGGCATAGGTTGGATAAATGGAGTTTCAGAGAAAAAAAAAGTCTTAATAAAACCTTTTTAGGCAAATATTAAGATTATTAGAGATTTCTCGTGTACAGTCAATGCTGTAATAACCATTATAAAGTTAAAGATTATGCTGCACTACCTCCTGGAGACACAATAAAGGAAAAGCAACTTGCATATTGTTCCCATAATCAGGTGATTGTCATATTACTAAAGAGCAAGGCCACTTGTACACTAATTGGGTTACCAGTCTTTACTCGCCTCACCTTTTATTTTACACAGGAGAATTAGCAGTGGCAGTTTTCTGCTTCAGGCATCCTCTGCTAAACCACTACAAGGTCACTGAAAGACCCTGAAAGGTTCATTTATTGTCATCTTAAGTATGACAAACACAACATGTGTGAGGGGACCACCAGGTCAGCAATTTAATGTGTGACAGTTAGAAACCCAGAGCAGAAACCTTTCAGGAAAGAGAGAGTCATCAACGTTATAGTACACACGGGGATATAACGAGTGCTGTTTTCTAGTTGTTTAGTTATATATCATGTTAGATGCAATATTTTTAAACACTATACCACAGTACGAAAAACAAAAATGATGGTGCTTTGTCGATGTCAGGCTTTGTAGTGTAAAGAGATGACTTCTGGAACAAACTTGAATGTCTAAGATAGGCAACGACCATATTACTGTGTCATGTGCACTGGGTTCTCTTAACAGATTTGCACTCACATATGCATAAGCAGAGACAGGTGAGGGAAAAGATGAAGGAAATTTGTCTTTCAATCACCCTCCCCCTTTTTTGTCTCTTAGTCACTCTCATGTCATCACTGAATCATATTACAAGCTCTGAGACTCAGGAGGCAAACTTTTTATTTGAAGCTTGCCACTGCCCTTTCTAGTCTAGAACTTTGCTCCATGTGATATAGTTTTAATATAAAATGGTTTAAATTTACTTTTTTGTCCATCAATCTACAAACAATAAGCCATCATAACAGAAAAAAAAAAGTTTTTTGTGTGTGAAAATTTATTAAAAATCAACAACTGAAATATCTTATTTAGATATACATCAGTACTTTATTCAGTACTTTGTAGAAGCACCTTTGGCAGCAGTTACAGCTTCCTCTTAGTTTTCTTGTTCGTCCTCTTCCTTCTTCTTAATCTTCTTGGTAAGTCTCTACAAGTTTGCACACCTGGATTAGGGTAGTTTATCTGATTCTTCCTGGGAGATCCTCTGATTAGATTGGATGGGGAGTGTCTATGAACTGTCAGGTGATGCATTGGGTTTAATCTTGGCTTTGGCTGGGCCACTCAAGGACATTCAGAGACTTGCACTGAAGCCATTCCAGCATTGTCTTGGCTATATCCTTGTAATCATCCTGAAAGGTGAACGTTTGGCCCCAGCCCCCATTCTGATCAGTCTCCCCATTTCTGCCACAGAGAAGTACCCCTACACATGTTGCTCTGATTGACTGTAGGGATGGTACTAGCATCGCCAGATTTTCACCAGATGTAGCGTTTTTGGCCCAACAGAGTTTGGCCCCAAAATCTTTTTTTTTGGGTAATCAAACCAGTTTTTTGGTTTTTTTTTAACCACATGTTCAGAGTCCGTTAATTGCCTGCTATATGCCATTTACTCAGAAGTAGCTTCTGTCTAGCCATTCTATTATAAATGTAGCAATGTGGCTCATTTTGCAACAACTACGCCACCCCGAGAAAATGGGGAAAAGACACACAAATACGTTCCACCTAGAACAGGCAAGAGGCATGGGTTTCCATACAAAAATACATTTATTTTGAAGTTAAAAAAACTGGAATTATTTATAAAAAACAACAACCAACACAATCAGGCATTGGTTGACTAAAACAACCACAAGAAGAAATTAACAATCATAGGAGAACTGAGTCTTCCTGTATGAAGGGCAGGCTAGTACGACAGCACCAGCTATACCAAAGGGAAAAACACCCCATTAATCAGAATCATACAAAATTCACTGCAAATAAACACAGCAACATAACGACCCTTAATTAAGTAAAGCCTAAGGTGCAGCAAAGAACTCCCCCCAGCCTCCGGAAGCACTCAGCTCCAACAAGAAGAAAACAAAGACACAAGAAAAAATAATAACAATATGCTCAAAGCAGACAAACAAAAGAATAAAACAAAACAAAGACAAACTTACTGTTACAAACACAGTGATAACCCCGAGCGCAAACTGATTACCCGTAGCAAGTTTACCAAGACTGACCAAAACCACTACTACCACATAGCAGTATCAGCATAATTGATAAAGACTGTTACAACACAGTTGAATTAAAGAAAGCTGATCTCAGTGACAGTAACCAACACAAAGCAAAATAACGAAACAAAGCAGAACAAAATGAGACAAAATTAAACAGAATCAAGCAGCCTATCACAGCCCCAAAGCAGCAAAAACCAAACAGAATCAAGCAGCAATGTGGCTCCGCGAGTGAGGGAGAGGAGCTATACCGAAACGATCACATCTCACTCAGCCCGCCTTAACACATGCAAAATCGAGGACCCTAAGAACAACAAACAGGTGTTACAACCTCAATTTGGAAAGCATGCAAGACAGTTTAGCTTGAGTAATAGAACTAAATGACCTACCTACCGTGATCCGATGACATGATACTCACGATGGCACATACAAAAATCATGATAGCTTCTTTAATAGTTGTGACGGCAACAGCTGGCGCTCCAACCAGAGCTACATTAAACTACCATGCTACACAGATGGGAGCCTTGACGGCACACCGCACTGAGAGTAAGCAGCACAACACACCTGCACACAGTCTTGGTAGCTCAACGTTACACTAAACAAGTAAATCGCATGGTAAGTAGACAACGCTAGCATCAAACAGCTAAGCGACAAAGATAAAAAAATACCTCTGTAGTCCATAGCAACGAAAGGAAGGGACGGGTTTTCGACCATGATGCATTCTGGGAGGCCTAAACAACCACTTATATACTGTGGTAGGGAGAGAGCCCATTGGCCACGTAGTTAATAAGGGTGATGTTTTAACCACAACACACACTCCACTACATAAAGGCCTGATTAGTGGAGAATTTCTGAGATATTTGACCTTCTGGCAGGTTCTTACAGTGCTGTGAAAAGGTATTTGCCCCATCCTGATTTAATCTGGTTTTGTGTATATCTCAATATTAAATAGTTTTAGATATTCAAACGTAATACACATAAAACAAAGGCAACATGAGTAAACATACTATACAGTTTTTGTTTTTTTTTGTTTTTTTTATTGAAGCAAAAAAAAAATATCCAACTCCTATCACCAATGTGAAAAAACTAATTGCCCCAGTAAATTTAAAATCGGTTTATGCCACTTTTAGCAGCAATAACTGCAACCAAGGTGTGTTTTGGCAAAATTGAGCCAAAAAAGAAAAAAAAAAAAATCATCACAAAAACGATGAGCCTTAATGTTCTTCTGGGTTAGCAGTGGTTTTCACCTCACCACTCTTCCATGGATGCCATTTTTGCCTTTATGGTAGTTAAGTCATGAACAGTAACCTTTTGGAGACAAAAGTTTGTATTATATTTTCATCTGTGTCCACTGCAAATTGCTCCTTTTTTTTTTACATATATAAAATTATATAAGTTTATAAAATCTTTGGCACAGGACTTTAATTCTCCTGATTTGTTTAGAAAAACGAAACAAAAAAATAATAACAAACAAACAAACAGATGTGACAGATATTACCTTTTGCAAAAAATAAATAATACAATAAAATAAAAGTCATTTTCAGCAAATTAAACTGCATGTGCTTGCTTTTAATGTGATCAGCCATAATATCATTATACTATGTAGAGACCCTTGAAAATTCAGTTTCATTGTTAAAAACACAGTCAGTATTTGATGTTTACTGTATTTTGGAATCCAAATGTGAAATATTGTTCATATAGTTTTAATTGCAAGCATAGACTGAAGCATAGATATTTAACTCATTGCATTTTAACAATGTTACGACCCGGTCTAGGTCGGGCCGCAACATACACAGCTATATACACAGCTATCTATATTTATATATCTATTTTATATTTATTTATCTATCATCTATCCATTCTTCCATACATCCATCTATCTATCTATCTATCTATCTATAGCTATCTATAAGTCTAAAGTCTGCATTACTTGAAACGAGCAGTTGGGTCAATTATTTAATTATGTCAACAAAACTTTTTAAGTTGAAATTACTTATTATTTTACGTAAATGCAACTTAACTGAGCAAAGCAAAAAGACAACTCAATAAGTTAAGTTGAATTAACAATTTTATTTTATTTTTTTTTACAGTGTAGTGACAGAGAAGAAAGAAAACGTAGTGCAATTCCGATAAGGCAGCAGGTTATTGATCGATAATATAAATGTGTAAATGAATTTGTTTGAAAGTTACAAAAACAGCACTGTGCACACTCTAAGGGAATGAAATGAACTGATTTGACTGTATATTGCTACAGCATGATTAACCACACTACTTTTACATGTATGCACTTAAACCCACCCCTCTTTACATTTGCATCACACTGCATCATGTTACCACGTGCATCCATAGTCACAGGAGGAAAAAAGACGACATCATTGTGCTGAACTTATGCCTTGTCTTTGCAGGTGGCTAAGGTCAATAAATATAGGGCTCTAAATGTAAATCTAAATCTAGATCTCTAAATCTAAGGTCATAAATGTAGGGCTCTATTTATGTATTTAGCAATACATAAATAGAGCCCTACATCTTTCATAATGCACAATTGTACTTAATCACTATGCAGTCTCATGACAGGATGACAATCTTTAGAGGAAGAAAAAAAAATGTTGTATTTTTAAAAAAGGAAAGCGTGTGTCTATACTAAGAATAAAACTCAGGATTTTCATAATGCACAATTGTTTATTAGCACTAGGCTATTGAATGGCTGAATGTCAAAGTTTAGGTAAAAGCATATTTATAATCAGGTTTATAACTTCTAAAGTGCAGGTTGCTTGAACATTGTTGCTTGAGCTTGTTCAGCTGTGGTTGATTAGGGTTGGAGCTAAACTCTACAGGACAGTGGACCTAGATGGCCAGATTTGAAGAACGCTGATATATCATTTTGTTACAGATGTACAGTTGGTATGCATGAATAGGTTTTATCCAAATTTTTTATCTAAATTACGGTGTTCAGTTGGGAGTTTTAGAAATGAACAGTGTCAAAAACAGAGCTGTGGTGTTGTTTTTCCTGTGATAAAAGCAGTAAGTGCCTACAGCTCAGAAGTGAATATAGTGTCAAGTCTAGTCAAACTCAATTTAACAAGCTAACCAAAGTCTTAAGGATTACAAGAAAATTACAGGCAGGTGATTTTGGAGGTTGGAGCTAAACACAGCAGATTTGAAGAACCCTTTGGTAGATTATGCCTCACTGTTGCCAATATAAAATTAAGTAATATTTTAGAGCTCACTGACAAGCATAAGCTATTGTGTCAATCATAACCATAATTTATTATTTTTATGCTTATATTACATATGTTCTTTTCTCAAAATGCATGAATAAATTAGGCTTTTCTGCAGACTTCTACTAGCCCTAGCTGTCATATATCAAGGAAACGCTGGACTTCAGTTCCCATCAGCCACTGCACTGCACTACATGTCACATGACGACCTGCACCTGATTCACGTTTGTTAATGAGCACACTTGTGTATATATAGCCATTGTCTGCACTGTTTCTCGATCTTTTGTTTGTCTTAGACCACCGTGTTGCATGTTACCATGTTTATTAATCTTGTTAGTTTATGTTTAGTTTTGCCACAGTATTATGCCAAGTTGTCTTAGTGTCTTCATTTTTTGTTGTTTATTTGTTAAATAAACTATTTGAAAATCTGGGTTTGATTGCTTCCGAACCCTACCTTGAAATGTGACGTTAGCTCTGTAACCAGTGGAACCTCGAATACAAAATTTTCATAGCATGCTACTATAGAGGACTTATTTCAGGTTCATATCTGATCTCCCACTAGAAATATTCAACCCAACAGTGGGGGGATTTTTTTTTTTAATTGTACTTTCTTGTTCCCATAAAAAAATGAGAGAAAGCTCATACTTGAAATGTTCTGCATGTGCACTATACTTACCTAGGTACTCTCTAAAAAAAATTAAGTCCCAAACCTTTCCAATTATAAATTGACTTTAAAAGTGGAACTGTGAGCAATCTTGAACATTACATTTGGAATTAAGCTCTAAGTCTAAGGAACAAGAATGTGCAAAATGTTTATATATGCCCATGTACCTTGTAATGTGCTATAGGGATCAGTTTTTGTTCCAAGAAGCTATAACCATACTGATCCAAGATATTGATGTTGATATTGTGTGCCATGACACAAATATGGCCGTCATAGTTAAACCAATGTAGGATCGGACCAGGCAGCTGAGATGATAAGAAAAGATAAGACATTCCATTTAAACAGCCCTCGACCACTCAAACCATAATTCAAACATGCTGTCGGGAGGGGTGCCAACAATTCCGGAGTGAACAGACAAACCCGCCATTATTAAACATTAGCAGCCTTTGTCAGAGTGGCCACCTGGATGAATGTTGCAGTAAAGCCATAACTCAACCGACCCAGCATGCCACACGTGGGTTGAGAAACAAGCCCTTCTCTTACACTCACCAAAACCAGATGGCTTACCCAACAGATAAAACCCAAGATCCTTCACTCATAAAGTGATAACTGCAGGAAGAAGGAGCCCCCCTTCCGTTGTTGAATCAGCACATTCCATACCTATTTTCTGCCATGCTTCCTTCTGGACTTATTGTGCTTATAACCACTAAGTTACCACTAATTGTTTAATTTATTTAGCATGCATTAGTATAGTAGTACTAGTATGATTATTGTGTATTTACTATTAACAGTGTACTTAACATATGTTGTGTGTGGTATGTATATGTTCACGACATAACGAGGAAACCTCCTCAAACAGGCAAGCGCAGTACCTCCAGAATCTAGCTAAGACGGGTGCATATAATATTAAATTTAAAGCCCTTAAATTAAATTAGATTGATAAAATTGATGGTTGTTCAGGTCATGGTCTGTGAAATAACATCCTTTGTTATAAATTTGGAACTTCATTCACTCTATTAAACCATTTTCACCTCTGCTTGCATTTGTGTGTGTGTGTGTGTTTGTGTTAGATGAGTTTCTGTGTCATAGAATAGTTCAATAAAGTCTGGTCTGTTTTTAAACACATGTGTCTTATTTGTTTACAGGGACCACTGCCTTGAATTGCCAATCCTGCTACATGCTCTTCAAATTCTGTCTCACTGTATTTAAGATATTATTGCCAGTAGCCACAGAGGTAATATCTAATACATACTTAATGAATACGGTAAGTTCAACTTATCGCTGGACGAATAGTTGATCAGATATACTAAATTAGCCAAGTTTCCCCTTTTGACCTGATCTGCTAATCTATCCTGCATATTGGTGAAGAATACAATAGCTCAATTTAAACAGCTAATTTTCATTACATATAATGGTGGAGAATACAATTTAACCCAAACAGCTAATTTTCCCTATACCAAGTAAAATGACATAATAATAATAATAATAATAATAATAATAATAATAATAATAATAATAATGATGATGATGATGATGATGATAATAAACTGGTGGTTTTGCAATGCCAATACATAGAGATAATTACTCAAAAACAAGGAAAATTAAAACCAGTCAAGCAAGCACCTTACAATTATTGGACCACTTGAGATGGACTGACCCAGGTTTAAGTCTCAAGGACCCAACATTCTACATCTGGCTTGGGATTTTAATTTTAAAAATCTTCTGATCACTATCATGAAGCGAAAATAAGACACTAGCGACAGCCAATTCCAGCAAACTAGGTCTACTACGCCATATTCTGTTCTGAAGCATTCTGAAAACAATTGCAACCATTCCATAAAATGCTAATGTTTCTGAAAATCCTATGTATTCTGTAAAAATGTTGCATGTTTCCCCTTTCAATCGATATCAGTTCAGTGTGGGTGAGCAACCTCTAAAGACCCTATGCATATCCATCATATCCATCCATACCTATGCATATCCATCATCCACAGAACAGAAAGTACAGGCATTCTCTCTCACAGCAAAACTGTGCACCATAATCCATACTGCACAGTCTTCTGACACCTTCACATGTCCTTTAATAATAGGCCAGGACATCATGCCTGTGTCTGTCCAGCATTCCTACACAATCTGTTGTGTAGTTCTGGACCATTCAAGAGCTCTGATCGGCACTGCACAAATTGGTGCAGACCTTGGACCAAAACTAGACACAGACCTGGAATCAGATTTTTGACACTTATGTCATATCTTTTGCTTATTCATGGTTAACACACGCTTCAGCTTCCAAATACTAGCTCAGAGTTTTGACTGAGGCATACACAGAACGTGCATGCACATTTTTTATTGGGAATAATATAGCCATTGGTGTTGTAAAAGTTTTCAATTCACACCATTGTACTAAACAATTTACTAGTGGAATAAAAAATCATAAAAGAACTTAAAGTGATTAAGAAATTACACAGATTGCACAGTTTACAGTCTGTACTACTCATTATTCAAATAATTATTCAGCTGTCATGTATGGGAGGACATGCACACACAAGTAATATAATGCTCAATGCAATTTAAAACCAGACTAAGCCATTAGGGATTCAATATGCTACTGGGGCACCTGTTTACCCTGACTAAAATAGCACCATTTATATTCTGAGAGAGTGCAAAGATGATTCAAATGTCTTCAAAGGCCCGCCCAGAACCTTGCCTTCTTGATGATCTTTGAGCCCAATAGCGAGGATGAAATAATTTGCTGGTGTGTGAAGTCAGAGTGACACTCAAGGAGAGAAAGAGAGAGCAACAGACACATTGGTCAGAGTGAGTCTAAGCTCATCAGCACGGTGACTACGGAGTTATCAGAATAAATGAGTTTCTTCTAACAAAACTATCTGTCCTTGTTTCATGGAGAACAAACATCCCTTGCCAAGGTTAATGTATGCCCAGGGAAAGAGACAGAAACAGACAGAGAGAGTAAGGGAGAGAGAGAGAAATGAACTCTGATTATACCAGCATGACCTTGCAAAGCACCCTGTTTCATACCAGGATGCATACTGCGTCTGAGCCAACAGTCACAGCTGCTGCCAGAGTGCCAACAAACTCTGGCAATACCCTATATCTGGCAGCAACACAGCAACGCTAGAGTCACACTCTAATACTCCATGAAAATAAACCTGTTAGTACAGAAGAGACTTGTTCACAAGAATGAATAAATGAAACCTACTTGGTGCATAAGAGCTCTAGATTAAAGCCAGATTGACCAATTTCAGGTCTTCAGCACACCAGCACTGCACATTTTCATGCCTTTGCTTCTCCATCACTTCCACTTGAGCTCATCAGTGTTTATAGTAAGTCAGCAACCAAAATGCCCCGTACCACCACGGGGACCTATGCCATCATGGCACACACACATTTACATGTGAATCTTGTTCTCTAAATCATCACCAGGTGGCGCAACAGAACGCACCTCTTTTAAAGATTTTCTTTTTATTAAACCACCATTAGAGCTGTTCGTCAACGGATGTGTATCAGCGTGGGGCACATTTGTTTGATTTTTTGTTCTGTGAATTCCCCGAGTGGGCAAGAAGTGCAGTATGTGAGCTGTGTGTGCATCTGTGTGCAAGAACCTTTTCGACACTGATGACAACTGTTGCGAAAACAGCAAAACATTAAAAATGTTTAGAATGTTATAAATTATGTTAAAATTATGATTTTTTACAAAGACCTTAAAATCTGGTTTTAAATTCATGTGGCATTTTATCTAAACAATTTATATTTTCTGAATTAAATAATCCCATTACTGCTCTCATCACACAGCTGTTCCGTTACTGGATCCCATTTCTGCTGACTCCGGATACTCAGGTTTCTTCCCCCAGTCCAAAGACATGTGTTGTAGGCTGTTTGGCATTTCCAATGTGTCTGTAGTGTGTGAATGGTTGTGCTATTGTGACCTGCTGGCACCAGCAGTGTGTGTGTGTGTGTGTGTGTGTGTATGTGTGTATATATATATATATATATATATATATATATATATATATATATATATATATATATATATATATATATATATATATATATTACACCTCACTTCCGATTTAGAAACTCTATACAGAGGTTCTGAATATGTACAGTTGCAATTGAAGTAGTTCAACACAACAAATGCTTCAAGTTTTTTTCCCCCAAAGTCAACTGAAAATGCAACTTATAACGATTTCTCCAGTCTCAAAATTATTCAACTCCCTGAACAGAATCCCATCATGAGATGTTTCTTGTGTTTATAGACCATCAATTTACTAACCCAGCTGATATTACTTTGCAGAGATAGGATGTATAATTACTTTCTAACTACTTAAGGATTTCAGCTGGTTCCATGCCTTATCTTGCCTTGGAGAACTGCTTTTTCTTAGTGTGTTCAATACTTTTTTTCCTGTGTCATTCCACTTTCATATATCTTTATTTATGGTCTTTAAAGTTTTGAATTCTTTACATTTGCAGATTTCTTGAGTTAATACTGATGTCTAGAGAAAATTTCATGTGAATAACCTCATTGGAAATATATTTACTAAAAAAAATTTCCCCCACTGTATATGTACATGGGAATTAAAAAAAAATAAAAAATAAAAAATTCTATAAAAGGTTAAAGGCCCCCTTATGGGCTAATTACTCAAGAAGATTTTTTTTTTTATTATTTTATTTTTATAAAGGTCTACTGGTTGTGACATATAGGCTGTGACTTAAGTTGTAAATGTTAAATATATACGGTTATAAAATAATTTTGTTATTTTACTGCATGTTTTTTTTATATATATTGATATGTTGATTTTTATGAAACATGTCAATAATTTTGGAAGCTACTACATGTATTGATTAAGGATGTAGCAATTTAGCATATTGTATCATATTATTCGATACTAGTGTAGAACGAAAATATAAAGGTTTATTACTTAGCCCAGTGCTCTCCTATTAACAAAGACAGAAATAGGTGCAGCCGAGGGTTAAATGCATGTTTTAATTTATGATTTAAATATCCGAATCAATTTAATTAATTTTCTGTTAATTTATTTATCTGTCTCCATAGAATAGTCTTCTAGTTAGTGCTAGAAGTGTAAAATCTCAGTGTTCTAATAGTATTTACTCTAAAGCAGCTTCAAGCAAAGCTTTTATTAAAATGACATTTCTACGTCAGACGCTTTTATATAACCTCTTTATTAAACCGTTATGTCGTTACCTCTCAGAGGTTTCTATCAATGTTCAAGCCTAGGCCTTTCGTATTTTACTTGTCAAAGGTTTGGTTTAAACTTTCAAGTAATAGCCTTTTTTTCAGCTTGTCAGAGGTTAACTTCAAACATGTCTAACATACTATAACTTATTTTAAGAAACTATTTCTAAAAACATATAGATCATGCACTCTTAGTGCATCAAAAGAGTTTTTCAGAAGATCCACTGACTATTTAGTGGCCAAAAAATCTCTAAGGATCACAGCTGGAGAATTGCAGAAGTTAGTTCCATCTTGGGCTCAGAAAGTCTCCAAAACTACAATTTGAAGTCACCTACATCACCACAAGTTGTTTGGAAGGGTTTCAAGACAAAAGCCTCTACTCTCATCCAAAAACAAACTCAAGCATCTTCAACTTGCCAGACACTACTGGAACTTCAAGTTCAGTGCAGGATGGGAAATGTAGTCACTGGTTTGCTGAGATATGACAATCCTCTTCACAGTGCGTTGAGACAATATGGACACACGTCCTCTTCCAGGTTGATTCATAACATTGCCAGTTGGCTGGAACTTCTTAGTTATTGTGATGGTGGAAATTCTCATTTTCCATACTTTTGCTATTTTCTTATAGCCACTTCCATTTTGTGAAACTCATCACCTTTTGCCGCACATCACAGCTGTATTCCTTGGTCTTAACTATTATTATGAATGACTAAGGGAATTTAGCCTGTATGTTACCTCACATTTATACCCCTGTGAAACAGGAAGTAATGCTTGAACAATTAGCAAATTTTTCTTTTTTGATAAACCTGTGTTGTTTTTGCAATTGTTTGAGATCCATGAGAGCAGAGTCTTTTTGTGAATTTATTTTAACAAAAAAATCATAAAGTTAAACAAAAAAGACAATATTTCATAGCCTTCTTTGCTCATATTTACCAAGGGTGCCAATATTAGTGGAGGGCACTGTACAGTAAATCAAATCCATAGGCAAGTTGTCTGAACATGTGCTTCAATGGAAGGGATAAGAAAATCAAGGAAAATCTGACCTTTTGTAAAAAAAAAGCTATAGTTGGAGAAAGGAGAAATATTGAACAGTTGCACATTTCCTTTTATTCATTTTTTTTTTGTTTTAGAATTTTAAAAATACATTGTTTATTTCCAGTTTAAAATAAAATAAAATAATGCAGATTTTCAGTGTGGTCTAATAATTAATATATAAATGGTTTATAAATGTCTTCAATTAATGCCTTTCAATTATTTAAAATCATAAGCTAGAGAGAACATGAGAGAGAGAGAGAGAGAGAGAGAGAGAGAGAGAGAGAGAGAGAGAGAGAGAGGTATAACTTAGTAATGAGCTATATTTAGGCTATGGGGGTGGGTGAAAGAAAATAAAAAACAAAATGGATGGGGTTTGAACGAAAAAAAAAAAAAGATTTTTTTT
Source organism: Ictalurus punctatus (assembly GCF_001660625.3). NCBI lineage: Eukaryota > Metazoa > Chordata > Actinopteri > Siluriformes > Ictaluridae > Ictalurus > Ictalurus punctatus. The sequence continues at coordinate 25,346,842 of NC_071284.1, forward strand.
TTTATCATGGGGTTTGAGTACTCAATATCCTGTCTCATTAAACAGTTACAATGGAGGGCCATTCTGTGTAAGATGAATTTTCTTAGAATGTTGAGTGGTTTCTTTAAGTTTCTCTTAGTGTAGTTTTTCTCAAGATCTATGAGGCATTTACATAAACATAAAGAAGAGAACACAAGCAATAGAGAAAAAGAAAAAGAGAATGTGATAGCTAGGTTCTGATCAGACATTTCTTTCTTTTCTTCCTTTCTTTATATTTGTCTGGACGCCGAAATTTTACATACTCATATTTTATAAAAAACACACACACACACACACACACACACACACACACACACACACACACACACACACACACACACACACACACATATGCACAGTGTTCCATTCCATGCAGTGTTCCATTCCAGCTGTTCAAAGAGCATCTGAAAAGCCTGATCACTCCTTTTGTTGAACACCTGAATGTGTCATGTCCACACACTACTAGCCCAGCTTAGTGTATTCAGGCCAGGCTGAGTGGGCACAGAAAGTAATTACAGCAACAACATGCAAGCGTTCAGTCACAGCCAATGTTCTTTACCTAATCTCGGTGCCTGGACACAGCATGTTTGCCAAGCTTAATGCCTTACAGCCAGCAGGCAATAATGAGAAGTGTTGAGAACACACAGCTTAGCAGCAACCAGATGTCACCAGTATCTACATGCATAGTCTAATTACAAATGCATCTGCAGTGTTGTTTATCACATTTATCTTTGCATGAGAATATATGTACAATGTTGAGGGTTAAATATTAAATGGTCAGTACTGGAGTGAGTTGCATGCACTGAGAAGATAGTGAATAAACCCTGAATATACTGCACCAGCCAAAATACAGCACAGCTTGAGCTCTCCGTATATTATGTAGCACATTCAGGGCCTTCGAGGAAGCTACAGTCCAAACTCTGCAAAACAGGGACAATAAGTGACATTATACAGGCTACAGCTCTCATTATAAAAAATCTATATATATTTTGATGTTTGGTAAGACTTATTATGATAAATTATATCATGAATGTTTACTTTGCACAGTTCTTTTGCAAACCAAGAGGAAGTACTCCTGGTGTAATAAAAAGGATAATTCTGGCATGTATGAATCCAAGATTTGTTAATTAGAGATTAGCATATTTAAGTAAAATTCCATTGTTTGCCAAAAAGCAAACCCACATCTCAAACACCACACATCTCTAGTAGAAATTAGGCATGAATCTACAGTATCTCACAAAAGTAAGTATACCCTCACATTTTTGTAAATATTTCATTATATATTTTAATGTGACAACACTGAAGAAATGACACTTTGCTACAATGTAAAGTAGTGAGTGTACAGCTTGTATGACAGTGTAAATTTGCTGTCCCCTCAAAATAACTCAACACATAGCCATTAATGTCTAAACCGCTGGCAACAAAAGTGAGTCACCCCTAAATGAAAATGTCCAAATCGGCCCAAAGTGTCAATATTTTGTGTGGCCACCATTATTTTCCAGAATTGCCTTAACCCTCTTGGGCATGGAGTTCACCAGAGCTTCACAGGTTGCCAGTGGAGTCCTCTTCCACTCCTCCATGATGACATCACGCAGGTGGTGGATGTTAGAGACCTTGTGCTCCTCCAGCTTCCGTTTGAGGATGCTCCACAGATGCTCAATAGGGTTTAGGTCTGGAGACATGCTTGGCCAGTCCATCACATTCACCCTCAGCTTCTTTAGCAAGGCAGTGGTCATCTTGGAGGTGTGTTTGGGGTCGTTATCATGCTGGAATACTGCATACTTATCATGCTCTGCTTCAGTATGTCACAGTACATGTTGGCATTCATGGTTCCCTCAATGAACTGTAGCTCCCCAGTGCCAGCAGCACTCATGCAGCCCCAGACCATGACACTCCCACCACCATGCTTGACTGTAGGCAAGACACACTTGTCTTTGTACTCCTCACACATGCTTGACACCATCTGAACCAAATAATTTTATCTTGGTCTCATCAGACCACAGCACATGGTTCCAGTAATCCATGTCCTTAGTCTGCTTGTCTTCAGCAAACTGTTTGCGGGCTTTCTTGTGTATCATCTTTAGAAGAGGTTTCCTTCTTGGATGACAAATTTGATGCAGCGTGCGGCATATGGTCTGAGCACTGACAGGCTGACCCCCCATCCCTTCAACCTCTGCAGCAATGCTGGCAGCACTCATACGTATATTTCCCAAAGACAACCTCTGGATATGACGCTGAGCACGTGCACTCAACTTCTTTGGTCGACCATGGCGAAACCTGTTCTGAGTGGAACCTGTCCTGTTAAACCGCTGTATGGTCTTGGCCACCGTGCTGCAGCTCAGTGTCAGTGTCTTGGCAATCTTCTTATAGCCTAGGCCATCTTTATGTAGAGCAACAATTCTTTTTTCAGATCCTCAGAGAGTTCTTTGCCATGAGGTGCCATGTTGAACTTCCAGTGACCAGTATGAGGGAGTGTGAGAGCGATGATACAAAATTTAACACACCTGCTCCCCATTCACACCTGAGACCTTGTAACATAACCAGTCACATGACACCGGGGATGTAAAATGGCTAATTGGGCCCAATTTGGACATTTTCACTTAGGGGTGTACTCATTTTTGTTACCAGCGGTTTAGACATTAATGGCTGTGTGTTGAGTTATTTTGAGGGGACAGCAAATTTACACTGTTACACAAGCTGTACACTCACTACTTTACATTGTAGCAAAGTGTCATTTCTTCAGTGTTGTCACAGGAAAAGATATAATCAAATATTTACAAAAATGTGAGGGTGTACTCACTTTTGTGAGATACTGTATATTAGCGTGCTAATCAAAACACAGGACAATAAATACAGTTGCAATCAAAATTATTCAACCCCCATTGCAAATATTGTCAAAATGTACATACTTTGATTTACAATTGAAAATGCAACTTATAATGATTTCCCCAGTTTCAAAATTATTCAAAAATGGGCATGTCATAAATTTTAAATAACAGTAAATAACTAAATAGTCTAAAGTAGCAAAATGTGGCATAATAAAAGTAGGACCACATTCTCTTATATATATATATTTTATTTTATTATATATTATTTAGATTTTCTACGAAATGTCATTCTATTTTACAACAAAGATTATATATATATATATATATATATATATATATATATATATATATATATATATATATATATATATATATATATATATATATAAAATCTTTGTTGTAAAATAGAATGAAATTTTGTAGAACATCTTAAAAATGTTTTGCAGATCATTTGAATGTTGATCATATTATGATATGATATGATATGATCATTTGACTGTTGCATAAATATTCACCTCCTTGAACTTTCCTTGAACTTGAACTTGAACTTATAACCTGGAACTAAAATGGACGTAAACATGTGAATGTAAAAGTTGAGACCACCATTGCTGGAAAACCCCTAAATTACTTCTGGTGCACCCAAGGCCGTGGTACATGGAGTGAAATGCAGTGACACTTACACAGGCCCCACAGCCCAAAAAATTCCAGTAGTCTATAAGCCTCTTACTATGACTGAACTGTTGTATTCATAATGAGATAAAAAAAAAAAAAAAAAAAAAAAGAGTTGTTGAATCTGTGAAAAAAAGGCAAATCAGCATTTCAAAAACAACAGAGAGAGAGAGAGAGAGAGAGAGAGAGAGAGAGAGAGAGAGAGAGAGAGAGAGAGAGAGAACGAACCAAGGAGCAGTTGCAGGGTTTTGAGGATAACCACATACTTTTTGAAGATGGGTGAGTGCTTTAAGTGAAATGTAGCATTGTTCTGGTTCTTGGGGTTTATCCAACTGCATTAAATAGAAAACCAACTAAATAACTATTAGCTAGCTCATTTTAGCTGTTGGGTAAACTTATGCTAATAAAATATATTCTAGTTGAGTATGCTTAAGGATCACTTGATGATTTATTGGGTTTCATGCTTTTGGCCCTGCCATGAACATAGAGGAACTGAAATTCAAATAAATAAAAAGTGAAATACGTAATAATGAAGTGAATGAGTATGGGGCCATTACTATGCCACTATTCTTTCAGGGGGGATAGAATTCCTAGCTATTATCCTGGACACAACCAGTTAGGAATCACATAATTATTTGAACGAAGTCCATCTGCGTGCAATAAAAGTGTCTGCTCGTGAAAGGCTTTAGAGTTTATTAGAGATCATGTCTAAACAAATAGCAATATGAAGACCCCTATTCATGACTAATAATTCCAATTAAAATCCATTTCACTTTTTATATTGTAAAACTACAAAATGTGGAAAAGTTTAAGAAGGTAAATATTTAAGCAATGTACTGTAATTACTTTGTATTGCATTCATGAGCTTGTTAAAATAAGGGATGAAATAAGGGATCACCATCTTAGAAAATGTAATTCATCATTAACAGTTTATAATAGTAATAAACTTACTAATATTTGCCTTGTGTGAACGTGATAGGTCATTTTGGTTGGGACGTGAATGGTATGTTCAGCTGTTTAATTAGCCTCATGTTAAAATCCTGGAATTATTAGCAAGGTGACTCAGCCCAAAGGCTTGCCCAAAGGGTTGTAAGAATAACACAAATTTTCTACTTATAAAATAAACATAATTAGAATAATTAAGAAACTATCCATGTAACAAGGCTGTCCTAGGTAGGGACAAAGTCACTGAGATTACTGTCAGAGCTATTCCCCAATTAATAAATCCAAGAGCAAAGGTGACAAAAGGCAAGGATGCAGAGGTAATCCACAAAGAGTCTGTACTGACAAAAGGCAACAATAAAGAAAAGGAATCAAACACAAGGGTCCAAAAACATGAACTAACACAGACTTAGCTTGCAGCAGGCAACAGGTAACATAGGCTCAAGACTGAACAATGAGGCATGGCCCAAGGCTGCATAAATGAGGGAAAACCCAGGTGCAAAATCAGGCCTAATGAGTAGCACAGTTCAGCATGAGTCTGGAGAGAGGTGCCCCCTGCCAACCAGGACAGGCATCGCAGTCCAGTGAGGAGTTCTTACAGGGGTCCCCCCTCTAGGAACTGCTTCTGACGTTCCCTTGATTGAGTTTTTGGGTCCGGTGAAAGGCCGTAATGAGTGTCGGGTCAAGATTGTCTCGAGCAGGCACACATGAGTGCTCCTCTGGGCCGTAACCCTCCCAGTCAACCAGATACTGCATCTTTCCACAGACCCGGTGAGAATTCACCATCCTGCGCATGGTGTGAGCTGGTCGTCCATTGATGATGCGGGCAGCTGGGGTTGGTCTATGAGCTGGGGACAAAGAAGAACACACAACAGGCTTTAATTGAGAGACATGAAATGTAGGATGGAGCTTAATTGACATGGGTAGAAGTAGCTAGTAAGATACCGGGTTTATCTTCCTGAGAATCTTAAAAGGGCCAATGTAATGTGGCGCCGGTTTGCGAGACTCCACCCGCAGAGGAAGATCCCTGGTTGTGAGCCACACCCTCAACCCCCGGTGCCAGTTCGCCTGCTTCCACTGTTGCGGAATAGCTCTCAGTAGGGCTCCCTGGGCCTTCTTCCAAGTCTGTCTCGAATGGGGACATGCCTAGAGAAGAGTGGTAAAGAATGTTATGTGCAAACTTTGCCCAGACTAATTGAGAGTTCCATGTGGTTTGATTGTCTGCTGCCAAACATCTCAAAGTCTTTTCTATCTCCTGATTAACTCTTTCTGTCTACCCATTAGACTGTGGATGAAAGCCGGATGACAGACTGATGTCAGACCCGATATGGTGGCCGAACGCCTACCAGAACTGGGAGGTAAACTGAGACCCTCTGTTTGAGACCATATCCTGGGGAAGCCATGAATTCTAAAAATGTCCTGCAGTAAGAGCTCTGCATTCTGGCTTGCTTTGGGAAGTTTGGTTAATGGCAAGAGGTGACATGCTTTACAAAATCTATGTACCAGCACCAGAATCCTTGCCTTTTGTATTACCTTGGGACAGACCTGTGACATAGTGACATAGTCCAAGGATATGTGTGACCAAGGGAATTTTGGGATCGGCAGAGGGTGCAGTAGTCCTTGAGGTTGGGTTCTTGGCTACTTGTTCACACCATTATAAGCAACGAATTCCCAGATGTTGACCAGGCCAAAGGGCATTACCCTGTACTCATAGTGGCCATCAGGGCAGGTGGTAGTGGTTCTTAATGGTGATGCAGTTGGGGCCCCTCTCGCTGCAGGGCCTGACATTCCTGTCATTCTTCTCAATGAAAAAAACCCCGTTCCAGCAGGTTTAGGGATGAGCCCATTATCCAAGGCCTTCTTAATGTACTTCTCCAAAACAGCCCTCTCTGGGGCAGAGAATTCTACCCCTCTGCAGGCATGCTCCAGGGGTCAAGTCTATTGTGCAGTCATATGGCTTATGTGGAGGAGGAGAGGTGGCTCAGGACTTGCTGAATACCTCTCTGAGGTCCGCATACTCTGGCCGAACTCTAGACTGTAGAACTTGAGATGGCTCAGGATGAAGGACTGGGAGCTTTGGGTTGGCAGACTTGAGCTGAGAAACAGGTAGCCCTTGGTTCTTAGATATGTCTAGGTCGAGCTCGCAGGCCACTTGTGGAGAGTCGACAAAGGTCCTGGGGACACCTCCCTTATCTTGGAGGAGTGACACAAGGAGAAAGCAGAAACACAGCAGTTAGTTACCCACCCTTTAATTATCCCCCTGGACCAGTCAATATGTGGGTTGTGCAACTTTAGCCAGGGTCTTTAAGGCTAAATCATCCTTAGGTACGGGGGGACAAGGCCTGATGGAAAGCAGCCCACAGGGCTCGCTGGTCCCATCCACTTTCTGAAGCTAGGGTATGAAACTCAATGGTGAACTCTGCCACGCTCCGGGTGCCCTGAGAGAGTCGATGCAGACGGTGATTAACATCCGGCAGGATGGCGGATGGTGGGGGAATACTGAAGACATCATCTCTATAAAATGGCCTAAATTTATTATGGGGTATCTTAATATAATGGCAGATTAATGACAACAGTTTAATTGTTATATGTGTCAAAAACACCCTCACTTTACTAAGCAATCGCTTTGGTTGTGCATAAATCCAGCAAGATTAAATCCAGGAGGAATTGTGCACAACGCTGAAAACTGCTTACTATGGGAATTCCAGGTCTTTTGAATGAGTCAGCTCAGTATTAAGAGCCAACTTTTCTAGTTCCCAAATGGTTCTTTTTTTTTTTTTTAAACCAGGCAAAATGTACAGTATGGTAATAATGCAATTTGAAACAAAGCCATGGTTTCAGAACCTTTCCATGTGTGCTATGGAATAAGAATTATGTGCATTCAATGGACTTCAAGTCATGTAATGAAATGGAATCATGGTGCAGCAACACAGATAAACACACTCATTCACACTCTCACTCATACACTGCACTTACTCTGTGCTCCATCATTCTCTGCCTGTTTGTCTTTGCTCAGTAGGGAACTGCAATCTGTGTTATTTATGCATATATTAAGGGAGCTGTTGCTTTCATGATGCTGTTTCTATAGCAGCCATTTTTGCAACGTCTGCTCTGCTGGCAGCCAACTGGGAAACAACCAAACCAGTTACATGGATTATCTGCATAGGATTAAAAACACCCTAAGGTTTAACCAACACATATAATGATTTGTTATACAGTGTTTAAATTAAGATGGACACAGCTGTTCTTGTATAAAAGAATTCGGTGTGTACAATTATATTGTTTGTTTTTGATATATTGGAAACTGCTAGATAGTTCATGTTAAAGAAGATATTAAAAAAAAAAAAAAATCTGCTGAGGACTGGTAATGCATAGCTCATAATTAATCCAATATACAGTGCCCTCCACTAACATTGGCACCCTTGATAAATACGAGCAAAAAAGGCTGTGAAATTTTGGCTTTATTCTTTAACCTTGCATTATTGTTTAACAATTGCAAACACAACATAGCTTTATCAAAAAATATATTTGTCAAATACAGGTGTGCTACAATTATTGGCACCCCTATGAATTCATATGAGAAAAATATCTTTGAAGTATATTCCCATTGATTGTCCAAAAAATCTCCAAAGATCACAGCAGGAGAATTGCAGAAGTTAGCTGCGTCTTGGGGTCAGAAAGTCTCCAAAACTACTATCCGAAGTCCCCTACATCACCACAAGTTGCTTGGAAGGGTTTCAAGAAAAAAGCCTCTACTCTCATCCAAAAACAAATTCAAGCATCTTCAGTTTGGCAGACACTACTGGAACTTCAAATATTATTGGGTTCTATGAAGTACCTCTGTGAAGTACCTCATGCCCACAGTTAGGATACATGGCATCATGGACACTGTCAAATATTAACAGATATTAAATGAAAACCAGGCTGCCTCTGCCAGAAAGCTTAAAATGGGCTGTGGTTGGATCTTCCAGCAGGCCAATTATCCAAAATATACATCAAAGTCAACTCAAAAGTGGTTTACTGACCACAAAATCAAGGTTCTGCCATGGTCATCCCAGTCTCCTGACCTGAACCCCATAGAAAACCTGTTGAGTGAACTGAAGAGGAGAGTCCACCAGCATGGACCTCAACATTTGAAGGATCTGGAGAGGTTCTGTATAGAGGAATGGTCTCAGATCCCTTGCTATGTGTTCTCCAACCTCATCAGGCATTATAGGAGAAGACTCAGAGATCTTATCTTGACAAAGGGAGGTAGCACATAGTATTGACAAAAACCGTGCCAATAATTGTTGCACACCTATATTTAACTTTTTTTTTTGATAGCTCTGTTTTGTTTTCAGTTGTTTGATCTCCATGAGAGCATGAGAGTATTTTTGTGATTTTTTTTCTAACAAAAGTTCACAGCCTTCTTTGTTCATATTTACCAAGGGTTCCAATATTAGTGGAGGGCACTGTACCATAATAGAACATGCACAATATAGCCAGTGTATAGACAAACGTGCATATTAATTGAATTGGATTAATTATTTGTATATCAACACATGTTACATGAAGAGCAAAGATTTTCCAAAGACACTTGGAATAGAGGAGAATAAAGTTTTATCAGAATAGAAAACAAAAGATTTGGAACTTATTTTATATAGAAAGATGTCTTTCATCATGGCACCACAAACTAACTATTTATATATTTTAAAAATTTTGTAGTTTCTGTCAAAGGATGCAGATTAAATGAAGCAGTAAAATGAAGAAGTAATTGGGAAAGTAGTTAGAAAATACTAATGATGAAGCACCCATGTTGATTACTTGTAAACATCAACAAAATGTTACAATAAGACAAAGAACAAATAACTGGACAGTTAGGAGAAACAATGATCAGTCATAGGTCGCTGAAAACAATGGAGATAACCGATTGGTCACTGGGAACAATGGTGATCCGTGATTGATCATTAGGAATAATTGTGACCAGAGATTGACAGTTGGGAACAACGATGATCATAGATTGGCCACTGGGAACATTGGCTTACACAACCCAGTCTCACTTTACACACTGGTGGTGTATCAACCGAACCTGCTTCTCAACAGGTATAACCAGCTGCTGTGATGTGAGCTGGAGAACCATATCAAGTGCAATTACACCAAATCAAGTGACAAACTCTGTTCAGTGGCAGCACTGAATATAGCTATGGACAATAAACAAAACACAATCAATATCCCTATGTTTCATATGGCAAGAGGCCTTCTAAGAAGGCAGCATTTTTATAAGTGTTGTGGAAATTGGACAGCAAATGCAAAGCACTCAGTTTGAGGACACTAGTTGTGTATCAACAATGCAAGAGAAGCAGGTTAAGTAAGCATAGATTTACTTTTAATCAGAAAATCGCTTGATCTTCATTACTCATCTTTTCATTTCTTCAACACAATGTACAGATTAGCATACAATACAATAAACAAAATAAAATAAAATAAAAAGAAACAAAAAATAAATAAAAACAATTATACACAATATGATAGCTCGTCAACATTGCCTATGCTAGTCTTGGCTCATTACATTTCAATTTAGCACTGCTTCATGTTGACCCAGGAATGCCCTTCACTCAACAAAATCTGGATGTTGTCAGCTACAAACAAAACAAGAGAGCAGATAAGTCTTTATAATCTATACTTGTAATTCTTATAATGATTTAAACGTATGAAAATGTATTTTGACACATTTATGCACTTAATCTTGGAAACATACAGCAGCTTTTTTTTTCTTTCAGTGTTGCACATGAAAAATTCAGTGCATCTCTACATGTTTCGTTTGTACTCTATATCACTGTGTTAAAGAAATCTTCTTATCTGCCTCTTCATAAGGCTTTTCTGCTCCGTCAATCATGCTGAGCTGATTTTCGTCTCATTGCTGTTTATTCCCTGAATAGAGGTCTGGCCTGATGTGCAAGATGATTGGTACATTCAATATATGTGCTAATTTCATGGTTGTGTATTTCTCTAATTTAGTTGATCAGGATGATTATCTTGCATGGCTGCGGACTAGGGAAAGCACTTGCAGTGGAGCGTGGAGGAAAATTTACTTTGCTTTTTTTGCGGTGCTTCTGTGTTAGGAAGTTGAAATATTATAAGATTTACTCTTTCTGTGATTTTTATGCTTCAATTTTGCATGTGTCCTCCTAAATTGTGTATATCTATGGGTGTTTAAGTTTTTACCATGTCTTCCATGGTCAGATATCTGTTACAGTAATTAGAAAAGCCTTTGATAAGGCTGGTTAGATTCAGTCAAGTGCTCAGATTTTGTGCAATCTCTACACTAATATGTCAAACATCTAAGAATAAAATGTATTTAATGACAGGCATGACATAACATATCTTGACCATTTGTTAATAGAAGATGAGCTTAAATCACAGTGGACAGCTACACAGGCTGTCTGAAAGTCCTCAGCCTTGGCATCATGCTGTGTAATTCATTCACTGCAGACATATTTAATTTAATCTCCCACTGTATGCTGTGCTTATATTTTAGGAATGCCGGAATCAAGTTTGTTTTTATGGGAGATGATTTTTATTGATCTACTGAGTTTTAGAAAGTTATTTTTTTCCTCTGCCCCCCCCCCCATAAATATTGATCTGAAACATTTACGGAATATAGCAAATAAACTGCAAAATATTTAGAGTTTCAAGCTGTGCATTTGTATGTGTGCATTTTAATATATGAAATACTGAGCATGAGTAAATGATCCCAAAGTTTGTGAGCATGTGTAGGCCTCAAAAGTAATTTTCTATATAGCCTTGATCTGGTCTTGATTCCATCATCAAAACTAGATCTAGCTTCCCAGTGTTCAGCCACATGGGATCATGTTTGTTCTTAAAAGTAACAAAACATCAACTCAGCACTTCATTCAATCCATACAGATCATTTAGGGTCATATTTACAGCTACTTCCCTTTGGAGTTACTAGCAAGCGGGAGATTTTGGACCTCGCACTTCCTATGGCGGTACCTGGAAAGTACACTCAGGCATGGAGGCTCAATTGGGAGAACTGGGAACAAAATGTATGTAGGAGTGTGTGCCAAGAGAAAACAGAATGAGAGATTAATGCATTCTGGGAATGCTGAAATATGACAAATAATCGCAGAAAGCACATTTTTTGTTGAAGAGCTGACAGTATGGCAGTATAATGTTGCATGAGTGTGTGCGTGAGTGTGTGTGTGATCTGCATTCATCACTCCTGTTCAAGAAACCTGCTAGACATTAGTCAAACGTGCAGAGGGAAGATACACGTGGCATGTGTGCAAATGGCTTCACAAGTACAAGAAATTGTGCCTAGGAGTGAGAAGATATGAATAAATGAAAATACATTTAAATTACTTCATTTGGCAAATCCTTTTAAAATGTAGTATAATCCAATCCAAGCAAAGGTAAAAAGATTAAGGTTAAAAGTCCAGCTTAAGGATCCTACTGTGGCCATCTGGCATTCCTGGGACTGCAACTCACACCCTTCTGCTGTCTCCTTAACTTGAATGTGCAACGTTAAACCATTAAATGTTGATTCTGTGAGAAATAGCACTCATTTGTCATGGGTAGAGATAAGTGGAATTTCAGTAGTGGAATTTCCATTTGCACTGTCATATTCACAGTGATATACTGTATTATTTCACTGATTACATAAGTGTGACAGATTATACAACAGCAGACAAATCAGTCAAAATATACCATAAAACCCAATTCTATCCTTAACTAACATTAGCTGAGTTAGCTAGCTACTGTAATGAACCCTGCAGGTTCTGTAGTTTCATGCCTTTTAGTCTATATTTCATGTGTATGAAATACATTAGCCATTTAGGTATTTCATACACACTGGCAAATCAGTTTAATATTGATGTACCAAGAAGCTCTGTTTTAAATCTGAGTTTAGCACTCTTATTATATTTTTGACCCAAATGCCAATCAATATAATCAAAACGAGTCATCCTTTTTTGATAGCAGGATTTTAAAACAATCTGTTCTGTTTCATCAGTGTGAATAGGTCTCATATCAAATGCCACTGTTTTTTTTTCTTCTGCAATTTGATTATTGTTAATTAGTTAGTATGGTAAGCTAATCATTTAGCAACTGGAAAGCGTTTGCTGGTAACAAGGATGAACATCCAGGCTAAATTAAGCTATTATTCAGTACAAGTTCTGGAACTGGGTTGCACAGTGGTACAGCAGGGACCATTGCCACCTCACAACCTCTACAGATCATAGTTGTATGCAATAATATATATATATATATATATATATATATATATATATATATATATATATATATATATATATATATATATATATATATATATATAATTTATATATATTTCAAATAGAAATGGGGAAATGGCATCTTACTTATTTCTTGAACATGATGATAGAAAGGGTCATTATGCAACTTCATGTTCATCATATGACTTACTAATTTTGCATTTCCTTTAGCAAGGTAAACAGGTTTTGGTAAAAATGTTGTTTGTTATTGAGATTCAATGCATTAAGACCTTTCATATTTGGTACACCAATAAAGTAGCTTTTTATCCCCAATATTGCAAGAATACTAGGCTAGGTAGCTCGACAGAGAGCCGACCACTTAAAGGATATTTAAGAGGTATTATACACTATATGGCCAAAGTATTTGGACACCTGTCCATCAGACCCATATGTGCTTCTTGTATGTCCCATTCCATAGTTGGACCACCTTTTGCTGCTATAAAAGCCTCCACTCTTTTGGTCAGGTTGGAGAACAAATGGTAAGGTATATGAAACCATTCCTCCAAACAGAATCTCTCCAGATCCTTCAAATTTCAAGGTCCGTGCTGGTGGACTCTCCTCTTCAGTTCACCCCACAAGTTTTAAATGGTTTACAAGTGAAGGATGACCCTGGCAGGACCTTGATTTTGTGGTCAGTAAACCATTTTGTGTTGCTTTTGATGTATGTTTTGGATCAAAGTCCTGCTGGAAGATCCAACCATGGCTCATTTTAAGCTTTATGGCAGAGGCAGTCAGGTTTTCATTTAATATCTTTTTATATTTGATAGTCCATGATACCATGTATCTGTATGGAAAATTAGCTTTCATTTTGTTAGATTGAGCTCAAATAGGGTAAATGCGCAGGCTTAAGATTTCAACAGCTGATCAACTATTCGTCCATTGCTGAGTTGAACTTAATGTATCTTATTAAGTCTGGCTAGGATATTAATTCCATGGCCACTGGTAATAATAGCATGATGTTAAACACGAATTATGAGCACAGTAACAAGATTGGACATCTTAAGACAATAAATCATAAATATAGACAAGAGATACTTGCTATAAAAATCAGACAACACTTTATTAAACTACTCTAATATTCAGAAACTAAACTAACACATAAACACACACACACACACACACACAAACACACACAAACACACACAAATACAAAACAAACGGGTTGAAAATAATTTTGACAGAGAATGAATGGCTCCCTAGTTTTAACACTGTAAACCTAAACGAACCATAAATAATTTATTTAATTTTCACTTAATTTTAGAAGGGCTCGATTAAATACACCAGCTTTGACTGAGATCTGGAGGTGCTTACTTGTGTTTCCGATTGGTGGGGATACGTCAGAGGTCTGGTTGCTTTGAGTGACGTCTAGGGAGACCAATCGGAATGGTGAATGGAGTGGATGTTGATTGAACATCTGCAGATATTCATTGAAGAGGACTCTTGCAGCTGTTGTTAGTTGATGAGGACTCTCTGAAGATGTTGATTAAGGAGTACATTTTGAAAGTGTTGGTAGAAGAGAGACTAATTGTTTCCATGGTGTCCAAGGGTTTTAACTCTTCCTAGCTGGGGGAACCTAAAAGATTTTTCTCCAATCAGCATGAAGTTGGGGCAGGGTGTAGCTACATTCTCCACCCATGACTTTACTCAGTCCATTGTTTTGTTTTCACCTAATTTCATGCCTTCTCTTTTCTTCTTTTAATAGAGTGTGGCTCGAACGTTTAGTCCCAACCGTTGATACCTATACACAAAAACATATACCCAAACCTATACCCAAAAACTACTTGATTTTCCCTACTCTCATCTTTTAGCAAATCTCTCAAGGAACATACACATACGAAATAGACAAAAAGATATATGTTGGCCATTATTAACACATTACTAATAATTAATCACACACTTATATCCATAATCAATCATACTCATGCATGTTAAACAATCAGATGACTAAAGGCAACTTTGTGGTTACAAGTATGATAATTACAGGGTAACACAGAAGAAAATAGTCAATTTCAGTTGTTATTGGATTATTCCTGCAGTCCTTGGTCTCTTAGAATATATGAGGTGTACTGATTCAGTTCGTGTTACAAAGGTGATAAGGACCGTGATTAAAGAAAGTCAACTGGGTAAGAGAACAAAAGGCTTCGCCTGTGTTGATTGTCCTTGTGGCCTGTTTGGGTGAGTCACTCCCCTTTCTCCAAAGTTATCAGCTGAGGTAAAGGGCTTTTGTGTTGTAGGCCAGCCACCATGTCTCGGCCAGAGGTATAGATCAATGAGTTTTTTGAGAAGTTTGCTAATCTGTGAAGGAATATCCATTGTTCGCAGGGCAGAGAGATCTCAACAATCAGCCATGAGCTGTAATTGGCTTGCTGCTCCAAAGTCTGTACACAGAAGTTCATGATTTAAGGCTCATGTGAAGGTGTGATATTATGCTTATGCTTATCTTCTGCTTATAATCTTGTGCGCTGAGGTCCTATATATCCTAACAAAATGTCCAGGTCCTATGGCAGATAAACAGCCTCAGAACATTAAAGAGCCACCACCATATTTAACTCTCAGCATGAGGCACTTTTCCATATGGCTACCTCTCTTTGTGCACCAAAACCACCTCTGTTATTTATTGTGAAATGGCTTCATTTTAGTTTCATCTGACTATAGAACCCAATCCCATTTGAAGTTCAAGTAATGTCTGGTAAACTGAAGACACTTGAGTTTGTTTTTGGATGAGAGTAGAGGTTGTTTTTTTCTTGAAACCCTTCCAAACAACTTGTGGTGATGTAGGTGACTTCAGATTGTAGTTTAGGAGACTTTCTGACCTCAAGACTCAACTAACATCTGCAATTCTCCAGATGTGATTCATGGAAATTTTTTGGCCACTCGAAGTATCCTCTTCACAGTGCATTGAGACAATATAGACACACGTCCTCTTCCAGGTTGATTCATAACATTTCCAGTTGACTGGAATTTATTAATTATTGCCCTGATGGTGGAAATGTGCATTTTCAATGCTTGTGCTATATATTCTTATAGCCACTTTCCATTTTGTGAAACTCAATAGCCTTTTGCCACACATCACAGCTATATACCTTGGTCTCACCCATTGTCATGAATGACTAATGGAATTTGACCTATGTATTATCTCATATTCATACCCCTGTGAAACAGACATGGTTGAACAATTTCCTGTTCCTAGCCACCCAGGTGCACTAAAAGAAAATGTAAAATATCAATATATATATATTTCAATTATATTTTTCTATATGAATTCATGGGGGTGCCAATAATTGTTGCACACATATATTTAACAAAGATATTTTTTGATAAACCAGTGTTTATCAGTTTATCAGTGTTTGCAGTTTATTTTGTGACTTTTTTTGAACAAAAGATCAAAAGGTTAAACAATGAAGACATTTTTTCACAGTGTTCTTTGTTCATTTTTACCAATGTTAGTGGAGGACACTGTAACTGTCCCATGGTAGGAGGAAGCTGTCTCTGAGAGGAAGAGGCTGTCTCTTTAGGTAAAAGCATCTACTAAATGAATAAATGTAAATGAAAGTAGAAAGAAACAAAGAGGCTGGCTGGAGAACCACCATCTATGCAGTAGAAGTAGGGTGCCATGGCTTTGTTGTAACATCAATTGTTCACTTCCTGAGTGATATGGGCATAAATAGAGCAAACCAGCAGAAGGAGTCTGAAAGACCAGGTTGAAGAGGTCGAGAAGAGCAGCTTTTCACTCTGTGTGAGGAGAAAGGAGAAGTGTTGGGGTTGTAACACCTAAACCAAGGTCTAGTTGCAGGGGGTGGCAGGGACATCTCCACCACCAGGATACATTACAGGGTGAAAGGAGCGAAACGTTGCTGAGGAGTGGTACCTGGCTGATGACCCTGCAACTGACCTATGCCATATGTGGAACCAGTGGCACTTGTTAGTATGTCAGTAGTTATATCATACACTTTCTGTCAAACTGTCAATCAATTAGTGTGTGCTGATTTATGACCCTTTGGGTTCCCTGACCGACATTTCTGTAGGTAACGTAATTTATGACCAGGGGTGGGTATAACCCTCTTGACTGTATCAGTGGGTCATTTTGGCACCTGTATGTCTGCGTTGTGTCCTTCCTTTCCTGGTGGTGTGGGGGATCTCCCCCAACAAATGTGTTTCTGTTAATGAGAGTGTAGTGAAAGGTGTTTCTCCCTGAATTAATCACACACAATGTATAACTTTTTGTGGTATAAGAGAATGTTTGTTTTCTGAAATTACTTTTTGTGTTTTGAAGCATAAGGATGGTTTAGGTGAAATATGTCTTATATAAGAAAAAGAGTATCACATGGTTAATATTGGGTATACGTGTGTTACTATGTGGGGGATTTCGTTTTGTGTAACTACATTGTTAGAAAAAGCATGATGGTTGAATGTAAACATATGAGCAGAATGTTTGCTTGTGAAATAAATGAAAACAACTGTTGATTACGTTTTTGGGAGAACGGCGTGACTTTGAATAAACATTTACTGAAATAAAACCCCTAAAACAGATAAACCATCGAGATGGCCAAAGAAATTTTAAAAATGTTTTACATACCTTCTAAACATAACCCTTTAGGAGGTAAACATTTAAAAGATGGTGTTTTAAAAGAATCGTGCGTTTTGTTTAAACTATAAACAAGTTTTCAGAAAATGGTTCACTAATGAGGATACTTACACAGAACTGTCACTAAATACATAAGATTTTGTCTATGCTTTGACGTCCCATGTCTCCACTGGCTGACAATCGAGTCGTGTAAATTTATGAGCTCTGTAACACTGTTTGATCTGAATGTGTGATCTTTCCTGGAAGTTGTCTGTCTGTGTAAGACATAGACGTGTGATTTCTGGGGGTTTTGCTGACCAGAATGCTTACAAATGTGTTTATGTTCATGAATTAAGGAGAGAGTCGTGCATCTCAGTGTTTAAATAATGATTAAGACATTGTAGATAAAACACAGTGAAACTCTGCAACTATCTGTTACAATGGCTGTTCCGAGAAATCCTAATACCCCTAGAAGAATGCTGTGTATTCACCAACACAAGGACCTGCTGAAATGAGAGAGGACCTGACTTCTGCTAAAGAAAAAAAAAAACTTATGGCACCTTATGAATACCGTGTGAAGGATTAAGTTGACTAGTCACTTACATTTACAAAGACACGTCCTTGTGCAGGCTCATCTTCACACCAGCATTGCCCCATTGCACGTCTTCTCCCATATCAACGTATAAGAAAAGTTTAAAAAGTTTTTTTTTTTGGAGCAGAAGTCAGGTCCGCTCTCATTAACGGCATTAACGTTGCCATATTGTATGGTTTGGTTGCATTAGGCATACTGGCAAGGCTTAAGGATGAGCAGGGTATTCCTTTGGACACTGGAGGTGGTGCAACAGGAATTTATTCCATAGAAGGTCAATATCTACCTGTGCGATCAATATCTTTGTCATGTCTGCTCCCACCTCAAAGTCTAACTCCCAAAATCCTCAGCAAGTCATTTAACAGCCTGCACAGCAAGCAGGAATTGGTGGTTCTCATTTCTCAAATTACTCTTACTTTCTTCATTGCTTCTTATCAAAAAAGGAAACAAGGACAGAATGAACTGAGAAAAGAATTAAAATGAATTGTCATTGATTTCCCCTCATGCTGTGCGCCAGAGTGAAACTCGCATTCAACTGTCTATAGCGCAACAGAGTGCACTTCTGGGTGGTTAACATTGAATTTGTTTACCTTCAACGTGTGTTTTTGTCATGGTTTATATCTTGTCTCTGCCCCTGTCTTGTTATTTGGTTGTCTCCCTCACGTGTCTTCATTATTTCACAGCTGTTTATGTTTTACCTATGATTTCGCTATTTAAACCCCTCATGTATCTTTGTTCGATGTGAAGTAATGTCTGTTTTGTGTTTTCCACCAGACCTGTACCAAGCCTGTTATTGTCGTGTTTCGCTTTCATGGTTTTGATCCTGTTTTGTCCTCACGTTTCTGATTCTCATTTTGCCTAGTTCATCCTGTTTGCCGTTCATCTAACCATTTGCCCATTTTGACTACATCTGTGCTACATGATTTGGATTTATCTGCCTGCCTCTCTTTAATAAAACGCTTTAACTGCAATTGCATCCATCTCAGCCTCTATGTTGTGACAGTCTTCTCGCTCCGGCGCTCAGTGCGAGGGGAAATCTGTGTCATGAATTCACTTGTTGATACATATTTGCCCAGCTGTATTAACTGTTGCTGCATAACAGATCTGAATATATACAGGGGTCCAAAAGTCTGAGACCACTAATGAAAATGCTTCTATTTTGCATTATTTGTGTTGTTTGCAATTTTCATTGCAAATTATATTATTGACAACAGCTTCAGTGAAAAGTAGAGTATTTGAAATATTTACATGAATTTCAGAGTTTCTTAGTATTTGGTATATCCCCTTTTTGCTTTAGTAATTGC